>NW_004524588.1:23028894-23039220 GCF_000260255.1 Octodon degus
AGCCTGCAGGGGACAAGGTGGAGTTGGCGGAAGAGTCAGCTCTCCCACACACTCACTGGGTCTGTTTTAGGACTGGGTGTGGGTGTTCCCAGAATGTGGCAGTAATTCTTCCTCGGCGGGTGGGGTGGGAGAGGTGCTGCGGAGTGGTGGGGGGCGTCCCAAGGGGGTGGAAGGGGGTCTCACCCATGCTGCGCCTGGGCTGGGACCAGTAGTAGGTCCCGCTGGCTTCGTAGGGTAGAAGGAAGCTCTCCCACACACTCCTATATTTTACTTTAAAGTAAATACTTTTTAAAGTATTTGTAATCCAAGAAGTTAACATATTTGTTGAAGTCATAAGCAACATTTAACTTAATTCTGAGAAAATGAGTTACTTTTACCTGATTGTGCAGATTTACTGATAATAAAATTCTGCAATCCTGTGACAACAAAAATTGGTGACATTCTAAATACTATGTAAATTATTTTTCTGATTACAGTTTGATTATTTTAAACTGTACCTAGATTCTAATTTTAGAATATTTGCTCAGTTGTTCTGATCTCTGATTGTTTGTCATAAATCAGATGGAATGGAAAATTACATTTTTATTACTTCTTTCTGTTTTCATTTTTATGATAATGCTTCTTGTGGTTAAGCCATTAAAAATTAATGCTTTATGGATAAAACATATAAGAGCAGCTCACATCTTCTTTGTGGTTGTGATCTTGAATTTTGGGGAGGACGTATGGGGTGGAGGTAGATTCTGGTTCTGCTCTTGGTCTGTGATGTTTTGTAAATAACCAAGGTTTGTGAGCCTCAGTTTTGGAATTTGAAAGACAAGAATACTATAATCTACTTTGCAGGATTTTTAAGATGGTATTTCTTATTTTGAGCTACTGTTAATTTGGTTATGAATTAATAACAGTAAAAATAAATTAAAGTGAGTGTAGAATGTGCTAATACATTTAAATGCAATTTTATTTTATTTTATTTTTGTGTATTTAGTACAGGGACTACTGGGTCTCAGTACACAGGTTGGACTCGTAGTGATCCTCCTGCTTTCAGCCTCCCAAGTGCTGAGATCACAGGCATGTGCCACCACGCTCAATCTAATGCAGTTTTAAAGTACTGTACATATTCATGCATTTAGAAAAATGTTGTTTTGATTTAGGAAAAATTCCCTTCACAGAAAAGCTAAGTTTTTCAGTAATTCAGGGTTAGGGTTAGGCTCAACTTCTCAGTGTAGATAACTGCTTTTCATTTATGAGAAATGCCTCTCTTTCTGTGTGTGGAGGATGGGTACTACATATACTTCTCTATTTGGCAGTAATTGGGAAACGTTTGCAACTAGAAGTCAGGAACCCTGAATTCTAGCTCTAATTCACTAGTAATTGGACATCCAGTCTTGAAAATATCATTAAACAAAGAGGAAAATAAAAAAATAGACAATAGTAAGTAGGGAGAAAGATTTTTTTTTTTTACAAATGGAAAGGACGTCAAGAGATGCTGAGAGTGGGTAGGGGTTAACAAGAAGTGATGTAAGAATTAAGATGTGTCATGTACACGTGTCAATTACCCACAATGAATATATTCATTATGTATCACAAATGTGTACTAATAGGGAAACGATCCCCAAGTGTGTTTGCAGTTCTGCTTCTAATGCTAACTACTTAGTCAGCTTTACAGAACACAGCATAACGAGCCGTGCTGGATGAGCATCAGTGGAAACAGCAGCATCAACAAACCGAAGCCCTTGGGGTTAAGACACAGGAGACAAATGGATACCAGAAGAAGACATAGGAGCTGGGCAGGGGCCAAGGCACAGCCAGAGCAGAGTGTGGCGAAGCCCAATTGGTGATTTCATTTAGAAGGTCAAGGTTAAAGATTGCGCAAGTTCTTCAGGAATAAAACTGCATCTAAAAGATTTATAGTTAAAAATACATTATGAAGGAGGGTTACGAGTATCAGAAAATTTAGCAGATAGGTTCAGGAGCAAATACTGACTGACAGATATTAAACAGAACTGAGGCTAGAAGACTGACTTCAACACATGCCAAAAGCTTTTCATGTAGCAGACAAGCAAGCAAGCAAGCAAGCAAGCAAGCAAGCAAGAAACATTAGTGTGGCTCAAGGAATTTTAAGAATATTTTGATATACAAAAAATGTAAGGAGCAATCACACTTTTCTGGAGAAAAATACTTAGGTAGTATTACACTAATGAAAAGGCCTACCACCATGGGAAAAGCTATCAAGTTATGCTAGATTATTTAATAGGCATAACTGGCACAGCTTTAAGCACATAGTATGAAAACAGTGAGGAAACTAAGTTGGTAAAATCTGTTCAAATTACTGTCAAAGAACTATTTATAACCACACAGGCACATGTGCCCACTGTCTCACCCATTCAGGAGTCAGCCTTGCAGAAAAGCATTCTACAGGGTGGTCCTCATGCGGGATGCCCTTCATTGCAGTTACTCTTCTCTTAGTGCTGGGACAAAATACCAAAACCCAAAATGAAGGAAGGAAGGAAGGTTTATTTAGCTCACCATTAGTGGACGTTTCACTTCATACTCAGCTGGCTCCAAGGCAGAGCGGCACATGGCAGAGGGCAGCCCTTCACGGCAGTGGAAAACAGTAAAGAACACACAGCAGCTGCGGCTGCTAGCGAGCCTCTTTCCCCTCATATTTGTATGCAGATTATCTGCCCCAGGGCAGGTGCAGCACTCACACCCATAACTCCACATTGGATCATGAATCAATCACAAACTCTAGAAGCTGCCCCAATGACTGCACGGGGCTCTGGGCGGACAACTAGACACAAACCATAACATACTTCCACTCAAATATCTTCTCTTCAGTGATCAAAGTGGTAACCAGAAACTATCGGTGGACCCATTATCTTGATTTACAACCACGCTTACTATTTTTCAGTCAGCTCCTCTAAAATTCCTATACTGTCCAGATATTTGCAATACCTTGATTTTATCACATTTGCACCGTCTCTGTTAACTGTCCTGATTGCTATTCCATTTCAGCTAAAACTTGGTCAATCATCCTAATCACTTCTTATAAGCTTATGCTTAGTATCAGAGAGTTATAATGAGACTATACCTCATTGTACCGCATACAAGGGCAGGCCAAATAGCTCAGCAGATTAAAGCACCAGCAAGCAGAAGCAGGGGCCGGGGTTCAATCCCCAGGTCTGCAGTTCTGGCTCCACCCCCCAGGGCACATTGAGATGGCAATTAAGATTGGGCGTGGTGACATGCTCCTGTAATCCCAGCTCTTAGGAGGCTGTAAACTGGTGGATCACTACAAGCCCAATCTAGTAGAGAGACTCTGAACACCCTGTAGACCCTTCCCTAAAATAAAGCAAAACAGAGAGACAGAGAGACAGAGAGACAGAGAGACAGAGAGACAGAGAGACAGAGAGACAGAGAGAAATTCCATAAGTGTAGGGGAGAGGAATGGAATTTAAAAAAGGAATCAAGATGTACTACATACATGGAACGACTCCCCAAAATTAACTTAATCATTGTGTATTGTGAACATGTAGTAATAAAATTAAAAGGACTTTCTTCCTCACACCTTCTAAGCTGCCTTCTCTAGCATTACTCCAACCTGGTAAGCTGCTGCGGCTGCTGCTCCCTTTCTCATGAGTCGAGCTGCACTACCTCTGCCGCAGCTGTCTGTCCCCACCCGAGTTCAGATTCTGCCCCTTTCATCTCATGCTCTCAGCAGCTGCCACTAGTATCTCTTTTTTGCGCTATTAGTCTAGAGTATTTGGACTTTCTCTTGTGGGGAGGGTGGGATGAAGACACTTCCGAAGGCATAATCATATGTATGTTGAAATATGTGAGTCAGCTGGAAGAGAAACATTTCTTAGGTCACTAAAATAGTGTGGAGAAGATAAGGAATATATAGACAGGAGACTGGGGATTCTATGTTATATGTTATTTTCATTGTTTATGGTAATATACAGGCCTTACATGAGAAATTTCTGCTAGCATGCTTTATTTTAAAATGTTCATTTGCTGGTCACAACACTTAAAGCTTACATTGCCTTGCGATATATAATCTATAATATTATCCTAAAGCTAAAATTATATTGGAAAAAATAGATTTATTTTGTATGTAAAACCACAGATTCCTTATAACTGTTTCATAATATTTTCAACATTAAATATAATTTGCTTAGTGCAGCATGTCTGTATTCATTCTGCGGGATTTTTTTATTTTTCAATTATAAAAATTCTTATGAACTTATATTTAGCACTATAAACTTAATTTGCCACTAAAAAGCCCAAGTCCAAGAGTAAAGATCCAAAACTGAAATAATGCTTAAGAGAAGTTAATAGCCTGTTTCTATATTTACCATTTCAGCCATCCTTACAATGAAAATGAATGATGAAATGTTATGAAAAAAGAGTGCTTAAACTTTGTATGTGTGTCCTTATTACAAAGCATAAGCATGCTGAATATAGTTATATATGATTTTTTAAGCATACAAAGAAGAAAAATTCTTTTATGATCCCATCATTCTGATATAATTACTATTTTGCATTTTGGGCTATTTTCTTTCAGTATTTAATGAAAGCTATTTGTAAGAGAAAAATTGTAATGGAGCTATCCTTAATTAAAGCCAGAATTCAAAATCTCTACATGTTATTAATAACTATATCCTTCCTTAAGAAACTAAAATCCTAATTGCTGGATACAAAAAAAAAAAATCCATGTTTGTAGTTAAACAGCTGTATTTACTCTGTTCACAGAGAAGCTACAGGAAATTCTCTCTTCTTAAGGGTTAGGTCTTATAATGCCTTGTGCTAAGATATCTCAGGAATTAAGATAAAATTTTGCTTCTCCGTGGTCCAGGATTCTGATACTGGTCAGTAATATAACCACTGAATCGTGATTGTTAGAGGAAGTCTATGAATGAGTGGGTTGGGCTTAAAACTAGGACAATTTTTCAGATCCAGAGTCCCAAGGCCTTTCACGGTCTGTAACCAAGCTTCATTTAGTTCTTTGTCTCTTGATTGTGTCTGTTGAGAAGGCCTAACCATGTTCGCTTAGAACTGCATGAATTTTGCAGCCCAAATCCCAGGAGTGCCTGGAATTTCAAGCTTTGTAGTCAAAAGCAAGTCAATAAACCTTCCTGTATCTCTGTTTCATTGGTAAGATGATAGTAATGGCTCAGAGAATTGAAAGGGAAACAGTGATGGCAAAGCACTTTGCAAATACAAATCTTTAATTGAGTGGTCATTAAGGAAACCGATTAGGTGACACTCACTCCCTGGAGACCACTGTCAAGTCACTTTCCATCTAGATAGAAGCTGTGTGTTCACACCTGTTACTTATACGTAGCATAAACACATTGCTGGTCAAAGTCACTCTTCAGAAATTTAAACTCAACTGTATTCACTGAGCCACAAGATTAGTAGACAGGGAACAAATGGGCCAGAGACATGGAAATGACCCAGTGCAGGCCAAAAATTGAGGAAGGCCACAAGCAGTTGGCAATAGCAACCAGCCTGTGGCTGTTGTAATGGGACCAATGACAGCATCTGATGATTGTTTAATGATATGTGCCAGGATGTTTAATAAGTGCTTTCCAGGGTTGGGCTTATATATTGTTTATAAGAACTATGTGATGTAGTTACTACTATTTCTGCTTTTATATCTATCAAAATGAGACCTGAGAGGGCTGGCGAAATAGCTCAGTGGATTAAAGTACCTGCAAGCAGTTGCAGGGGCCAGGGATTCAATCCCCAGGGATGACATGCCGGCCCTGCCCCAGGTCACATTGAGACAGCAACTGAGACTGGGCATGGTGGCACATGTCTGTAATCCCAGTTCTTGGGAGGCTGTAAACAGGCAGATCACTACGAGTCTGATCTAGCAGTGAGATCCTGAACACCCTGCAGACCCTTCCCTACACTCCAAGAAAAATAAAAAAGAAAGACAGACCTCAGAGGTTAACTTACCTTACCATGGTCACTCAGCTGCTAAGCACAATAAAAAACTAATATAGGTATTTATATAATATATAATATTAAGTACATATATATGATATATATTTTATATGTATATATGGCACATGCTCACAAAATATAGTGTATATTTAAATTTAAAGTTATTGTTACAGTAAAATATACATTTCCACTAGTTATGCCAAAATAATCTTCCTCAAATCACACGTACTTACTCTAGCATTCTTCCCACTTTCTGGAAGAGCTCCCGAAGTCTTCCCTGGAAAGTCTTCAGTTGCACTGCCTTGCTTGCTATGATGTTCTGAATCGATTTAAAATGTTTAGCTCTATGATCATTTGTCTTAGGAAAAAGTCAGAAGTCGCACAGAGTCAGGCCCAGTGAATGAGGACGGGGTACACGCCAATGTCTTTATTGGACAAGAATTGCCATTATGCTTTGAATGGATTTAGGCAACCATGAAAAGACAGGTACAAATGTGGATTCTGAGACCTGTTTCTGAGAGGGGCAAGAATGAAGTGCATTTAAAGTGAAGGGGAGTATTTTGAAGAGATTCAGTGGCAATGTATCTTTCACTGTAGCATTTAAACATTCACTGTAGTTTTTGACCAACCCTCATTTATAGAATTTCACGGCTCCCATGGGAGAAGCTCCGACTCAGCATGTGAGACTGTCGGCAAACAGACACTGAACTTGACAAGGACATGGTGGAGGGGGTGGTGCACCAATTCACGATGATGGGTGGGTAGCCAGAGGTCGAGGTCAATGGCTAGAGCTGGCTGATTGATACACAGATGATAGGTAGACATATAATTAAAAGAAAAACTAAAATGAAACAAACTGGTTTCTGAAGAATAATAAAAATTTTTAACATCAAAGTATAGAATATAAATATAATGTCCTTTTGTAATTCTTTGCTTCATTAAGAAAAATCTCATCACCTATATTAACATTTTTCAACTTTATTTTACAAATAATATCTGAATTTCTGGGATGAGTACTAGAAAGTCATACTTGTGTTCCTTGTGAGACTTATAAAGAAAATGCATGTGTTAAATCTCCAAGAAGTTCTTATCTAAGAGGTCTGTTTACTGTTTAACCTACTGTTTTAAAATGTGTTTTACCAAAATTAATCTTTAAAAACACATTAACATTCTGAGAAACTGGTTTATGAAACATGAACCTAAACAAATGATAAATACTAAATTTTGATAAAACCTGTTATTCACCTATGATTGAATCTAATTGGTCATTTAGAAAATTGGCTTTTAAACGAGAACAGTTACAGAGAATGATTGCAGAGAGTAATGAGAACAAATGCCCCCATCCTTAGAGAGGTGAAACCAGAGGTGCGCAAAATAGGCACTGCATGGAAAATGGCTTTTAGAATAAGAACAGCCTTTGGCTCCCTGCAGATTGAGCTGTGCGGTGCAGACCCAGAATGCACACCCAAGAGCCAGCCCCTGAGGTCTCCCCAGTGTGTCCCTGTCAGCCTCACTCTGGCTCCATCCAGTCTGTTTCCATTTAAAGCGCCTACACATGCGTGGGCAAACACGACCGCCCACAACTCTTTCTGCCATCGTAGAGACAGGAACAGCTGTTAACAAAACATATATAAGGTATTCAAACATAACTCAAACCAAATATCAAGTAACCTGGTCCAGGCTCCAGCTTGGACACCGGGATTCACGAGCATTACGCTCCTCGCCCCCTGGAATCAGAGGTCTTGTTGCACGAGCCCGGCCGGCTATGCGCATTCTGTCCACAAGCTACCGCAGACCAGCACAGATGGCGTCCTTAAAATCTGATCCAAGAGGAAGAGACTTGATCTCTTTACTCGCCTAGCCTGGCTTTTCTTGTGTGTTCCAGCTTTTGGTGTTTAGTTCTTATTTGTCAAGGGCTGGTGTTGGCTGCAAGAAGGACTCAGAGGTTGGCACTCAGTGTTTTCCGGCTCCAGCTGGCTTCAGTGGTCGCCGCACTAACCAGATATGGTGAAAGCCAGATAGTAACGGAGAGGGGATGATGTTTCCTTACAGAGGTAGTTGAGGAAGTGTGCCTCATTGTCACTCACACACTTTTAAACATACTGGGAATAATACGAAACGAGGGCAGCATCAGGCACGCACATCATAATGTTATGTGCAGCAGTCCAGACTTGCCCACTAGCACCTACTATTCACTGAGTCATCTGTCAGACCGTCTTTCTCACACCATTTATTCACGTATACAAAACATTCTGGCATCGAGGGCACTGGGTGCCAAACACGTTGTCAAGCACTGGAAGCGCAGAAGTAATATGGTATCGCTTGCTTTCAAGGAGCTTGTGGTCCAGCTGGGAAGGCAGGTGCGCAGGTATGGCAATGCCTTCAGGGACAAACAGAGTGGAAGCGTTATCTTATTGTTGACACCTCGATGAATGCTCCTCCTTCTGCAACCACTGCTGACAGAAGTCAAAAAACCCAAAACAAAACAAAAAAAAAAACCCACAACAACAACAACAACAACAAAAAGGTCCTCATGCCAGAGTAATTTCGTAGTTCTGCTAAACTATGAAGCAGAGGTCAAGAACAAGCCACATACTTACAATCCCAGCTAGTAGAGGTCCCTGAAGTAGGACCCCAAGTTCCTATGCAACTAAGAAGACCCAAAATAAACATTCGCGGAGGGCTGGGGGTGCCGCTCACCGGCAGCACGTGGTCAGCACGCTTGGTCCCCACACTCCTCCGCCAGAGCGGACCCCAAAGCCCCCATCTGCCTCTCAAAAGGCATCCAACCGCTCCTGCTTCGGAAACAGCAGCCTCTTCACCGCCTGCTGCTCCGGGAACTGAGCCCCTGGCTCCTCTCATTTTGCCCTCCCCCCACTTGGTCTTTCCGTTGTCCCAACAATCACGAGGCCCACATCCTTTGCTGCTGTCCGGGCTCCAATCCCCACGCAGCTCTCTAGGTCTAACCCTTAGCTCTACTTCTCTCAAACATGTGAAACCTTGGCATGTGCCTTTGGCTTTATTTGTTAATTTACTGCACAATGAGAAAAGTTACATCACTGACAAATGTGTTCTGAATAAAATATAACTTACTTGAAGCAGAGATGTCTCCAGCGTCGAGAGAGCTGCCAGGCACTTGATATATATTTATTAAATGAATGAATAATAACACTGAAATGTTTATTGTCAGCTGCATACTTTCTCCTTAGTGCCACAGCTAAATCTCCAGTTGCTTACAGGACATTTCCAGCTGGATCATCCAAAGCCCCGTAAGTCAAATCTTTTCCTACTCTGGTAATTTTCTTATATATTTTATTCTATTTTTTATTTTGATCTGAATTAATGGTACTCAAACTCAGTCTGAAGCTAGGTGACTTCATCCCTTGTTTTTCTTTCTACATTCTGTGTGTCAACCAAGTTCTCTTAATCCAGCCCCCCACACCCTCCAAGTCATTCTTTAATTCTTAAAGTTGAATACTCAGTGCCAGCTGGGGCCCAATAGTCTCACCTAGAGAGTTACAATATTCTTTTTACTAATATCCCGAGTCTCTTCCCAGTCCTCGCAAAATCATCCTGTAAATTGTTGGGAGGAAAACTGTTAAAAATGCAAATAATATTTATTATTTTAGTAATTATTTTAGGTCCCATATCATCCTTCATATACTTTTCATAAAGCACTTTCCAGCACGTTTCAGTTGCTTCCTAACTGCACTTCCCATTCAACTTGATAATGCATTACAGAACTTAAGGATCAAACAACGAAGCGCGAGAAAGGAGAAAAGATAGGAAATCAGGTCGGGACAAAACTGCACATGCATATATACAAGGTGACTAAGGCAAGAGTCCTAAGAATTTCCATCAGTTTCATGAAAAATAGCAGTTAATGGGTAGAATTCTCACCTCGACTAGCTTTCTATGCTGATATCTGTGAACTAAGCAACTACATTGAGAACAGCAATTTGTAAAACAAAAACCATGCTTGAAATACCTGTCACCTTGGTCTTCTAGATGTGCACCATTTCTAATGGCATGTTAATTATTACTACACTCTCTTTAAAGAAACTTTTTTAAAGGTAATAAAAGAAAATGAGAGACAAAAACAAAAATTTAGGTATTTTTAAAAGCATGCGGTAATATTCAATAATATGTCCCATCTTGCATAACTATATCTGCTAGTCTGATAAACAGATTTGATGATAAAAATAGATGATACATCAATCATTGTTAATCAGCTATTCTTGTTTTGAAAATCTATAAAACATGTATTGTTATATGTTACCCTGTTTCTGTCTTTGTTTTTGTTTTTCTTGCTCTTGTTTTTACTCTACAAAATAAAAGAAAATTATAAGAAAAAAAGAAAAAATAAATTATGATAAA
>NW_004524588.1:23039320-23040131 GCF_000260255.1 Octodon degus
TGACTCTCCTTAGGCACACTCTACATCATCGATCACTTTCCTCTTTGGCCCCTTAATCTCCTTGATGAGAAAATTTGGGACACTACTGAGTTATATGACGTTACAGTACAAGTTCTTATATGTCCTGAGTCTTAATTGACCTTGGAAGGCTAGGGCCAAAATGTTGGCTTTCCTTGTAGCCCTCCTTTTTCTCCAATTTTGGTCTGCAAACTTAGATTGTTAACCATCCAGAAGACAAGCTTATTGTTATTACCATGCAACTTAGGCTGTTAAGCTTAACCTCACTACCTGTCTGCATATCAAACATCTTAGGCATAATATGAAACAGGCATTTTTCCTCAAGTATTGATATCTTGAACTTTAAGTCCCTACAGAATATGATAAAAAACATTTAAAAATTAGAATGTATTTTTAAAATAGGCAAAAAGAATTATATACTTCTTATGTTTACACATAAGTCCAAAAATCTCACCACATACAACCTTGAAGCAGCACAGTCCCACAATATTCCTTTTCCTATCTCTTGCTTTCATTCACCCCTACTTATTGAACAACCATTTACCCGAGAGAGATCATAGCAGTAACTGGCATGTCATGACAAGCAGTCCATATTCAGAAGACCAGAATGACAGGCACTCCAAGCATGAAACTACTATTAAAAATACCATCTGCAGTGCAGTAGCTTAGTTCACAGGTATCAGTATATATTGTTAGTCAAGGTGAGAATCTTTCCAATTAACTGCTAGATTCAAAAATCTTCTAGAGATTCTCAAGATCATTGCCTTGCCCATCTTCTACATATAACTGTATG
>NW_004524588.1:23044645-23066853 GCF_000260255.1 Octodon degus
TTTTTTTGGTGGCCAGCTCAGCCCACCCTGGGGGTGGGGCTAGTGTGGCATGTGGTGCTGGGGATTGAACCGAAGTCTCTGCGCTTTTGCCTAAGCAGGCGCTTTAGACCACTGAGCTATCTAACCAGACCCTGATGTTTCTAATCTAAAATAAAAGTTGTATTTGGAACTCAGAGTTACTGATTCACACTTGGAATTTCATATTGAAAACCTCCCACACAGGTAAAACAGTTTGAATGTTGAAATGAATATTAAACTTTATTTTACATAATTTCTTCATAAACCCATGCTTTGCATAGTATTTTATATGTATAAAAATGAAAATATACATATTTAAGAAAATTTTCAATAATATATATTTATTCTCTACCTGAAATACATCATGTGCCATATATGGTTATGTTACACCTGTAATACAATATGTTGGCCAAAATACAGTTTTGCATACACCTATACATACACAAAGAGTGTATATTTTCAATTACTATGTTAACTTGAAAAAAATAAATGATCTAATTATAATTTTTCTATTTGTCCTTAAACAGATAGACATAAAGTCCTATTTCCAATATGCCTCTCTTATGAGTAATTTAGATAAGAAACTGAAACTGAAAAAATACTAGTTTTGCCAAGTGTTTGATGTCTTGTAGAGTTCTTCTTTTCAATTTGGAAGACCAGATATATGTTACATGTTTATGTTCACTCACCTTGAATTAAATACAATACTAAAATCTCTCAACATAGTCTAATAAATAGCAAATAAGTACTGTTTTATTTAAAACAAAAATAACACATGTAATTAATCATAGGTGTATATTGTGGTTGAATAAGTAATTGCCCTCTTGTCTTTGTTTAGGAAGAGCTACAAAAGCTGAAATCATGGTTGCGAATTTTGATATTATGTCATTTATCTTTTGAATAATGATAATAGTTTAAAAATAATTGACAAAAATTAAATGAACAAAAAATCAAAGTCAGTTGTTTTTGCTGCAGACTTGAAGAGGATAATCTTAGAAATAGAGCAAGTTTCATTATTTTATTTCTTCAAACTGAATTAGAAGAAAAGAAAAGTATGGGGGCATATCAGGCTTTTGGCAGGTTCTCTGTCCAAGGCACAGATGAATAAGTGACCCTTGGAACAGATGAGACACTGCCACTGTCATAATGAATGACACATGGAGAAATCTTCATTGCAATTTATGTTGAACAAAAGGGTTGAGATGGCTTGTGTTCAATGCCACATTCAAGGGCAGAACATGTACTTCAAGTTCCCAAGGGCAGTATTATTGTGATGGCTGTTTTGTACCTCTGACCATTGTGGGTTTAAACTTACTGTTATTGATCTATGGATGATTTGGTCACATCTGTTTTTGTAATTCAACCATGCACATTCTAAAGTTAAGACCATACCGAGCGCTTTACAGATGGAGAGTATCATTTTCATATCTCCTCAGCTCAGCACTGAAATTCTAGATAATTGTAGCAATGTTATGAACAACTATTCAACAAATTTTAGGGAGGAATGAAGGTAGGCCTTCACTGAGAGAACAGCAGAGACACAGCTAATACGCAGATGGCAGGTCATTGTTTAGAGCCATCCTCTAAGTTATAGTTGAAGCTATTGACAACAAGATCATAAGCTCAATTGAGATGAAAAAATCATGAAATATTACTTGTAACTAAAAATGTGAAAATAGCCATCCACACTAGTCAAGAAAAAGTATAGTGAAGGGCCGGCCTGATATCTCAGCAGACTAAAGAGCCTGCTTTGGCAGAGTGCAGCAGCTGGAGTTCGATCCCCAGGCTGCCGCCAGGATGCGTTGAATTGGTCATTGAGGCTGGGCGTGGGTGACATGCACCTGTAGTACCAGTGCTTGGGAGGCTGAAAGCAGGAGGATCACTACAAGTCTGATCTAAGTAGTGAGACCTTGGGGACCCTGTAGACCCTGTACTGAATACAAAAAAAGAAAAAAGAAAAGAAAGAAGTATAGTGAAAATCTTTGACTTGTGTTGGAAAGCAGTGATGAAAAGCGTAATTTTCATGGGTATTTTACTCTTTCTGCAAGACAATGAGCCACATTACTTGATTCTGGTCAAGCAGTAGAAAATTAATAAATGTGTTATTTATTGAAAAAGATCAGTGATAGAAGACAATTAAAGGAATGTTCTATCTGAGTCCTCTTAACTGTATAAAAGCATGGTTGATTCATCTGAGAGATATAAATATAATTCATTTAAAATTCAAATCTTTAAAAAAAATCTCTTGCATCCAACATAAAAAACTTAGACTTTTAACATGGTGTAATGCTATATGATACATGGTGTCAATTTGAGAAGTTTAGAAGTTTAACTAAGTGACTCAGCAGGGGGTGAGGGCCCTCAGTTTGTAAACGTCCTCATGTTATGTGAGAGGAGGGCACAGAGATGCTGTGAGCTCCACACCTGCTCCTGGGAGGGTGTGCTTACCATCCAAGGGAGGAAAAGGGGCCTGTCCTGTCCTGTGTTCCTGCTGCTTTTGCTGTCTCCTGCAACATGGAGGTGTTGCCCCTGCTCCATGCCACCCCACCTTGGAGCCAGCTGACTATGGACTCAAGCCTCCACAGACTGTGAGCTAAACAAACCTTTCCTTCCTTAATTTTGAGTATCAGGTACTTTGTCTCAGCAATGAGAAAAAAGTAACCATGACACATGAGAACATAAATGTTTCTGATTAGAACTTAAACAATTCATGTATTTGTTGTCTGCTATTGTTAGAAATCCTTCCAGTGGGGGGGAATCATTAACTTTCATAACACCAATAATTGATCAATGAATCAATTATCAATTAAGTGAATATATCCTGAGGATTTTTTAGGCACATTACATTGTATGAGTAGTAATCATAAAGAGATGAATATGCTGGAGAGGAAAAGGAAATAAGGACTGGCCAAAGAGCTCAGCAGATTAAAGCACCTGCAAGCAGGCATAGGGGCAGGGGTTTGATCCTTGGGCCTACAGTGTTGGCCCTGCCCCCAGGGCGCGCTGAGACTGCAATCGAGACTGGGTGTGGTGGTGCAGCTCTTGGGAGGCTCTAAACAGGTAGATTACTATTAGTCTGATCTAGTAGTGAGACCCTGAATACCCTGTAGACCCTTCCCTAAAATACATAAGAGAGAAAGAGAGAGAGAGAGAGAGAGAGAGAGAGAGAGAGAGAGAGAGAGAGAGAGAGAGAAAAGAAAGAAAAATAAGGAAATAGTAGCAATGTCCTTGGGCTGGGACTAATGCAAAACACAATGTCATTCCACCATTACACAGTAAGAGAGACAAATCACTCTTCTTGTCTTGGATAAGCAGAATTCAAGCCATGAAAAAAATGTATAAAATGATTATTTCAGCTCGAGCTCCTCGCTCCATATCTCAATCCCTCTCCATTTGCAAAAGATCTCCTGGCTTCCTTTTGTCTACATTGCTCTTTGATCTATTTATAGTTTGGATTTCTCAAATAAAGGAAACCCTGTGATTTTTCAGCTTGTGTGTCTGATTTCTTTAACTTAATGTTATAGATTCCAGGTGCATCCGTATTCTACAGATGGTACATATTTATCCTTCATAAGAACAGTAGCCCTTCTGAGCAGTACGGGGCCATAGTATGAGTATCACATTTTCTTCATCCATTCATCTTTTAAAGGACATGTAGGCTGCCTCTAACTTATAGCCATTATCAATTGCACTGTGATAAACATAAGCACGTGTGCCTCCCTTTAACATCTTTCACTGTTTCAGGAAAAGAGTTGGAAGAGAAATAGCTTAGCCAATGGAATTTCTAGTTTGGGTTTTTAAAGAAACCATTCCGGTTTCTGTACTGGTTCTACTAGTCTACATTCTCACCAACAGAAGGGCTCCTTTTTCCTCTGCAGCCTCATCAGCATTTATTATTATTATTTGATTTCTTGATGCTAGCCATTCTTCTTGGGATAAGATGGTATCTTAATATTGTTTTAATTTGCATTTCTCTGATGACCAATGATGTTGGACATTTTTCACATATTTGGGGAAATCTGTACTTTTAAGAAGTAAAGTGTCTATTCATTTCAATTGCTTATTTTTGTTTGGGTCTTGTATCTGAGGGCATCTAAAGTTTTTGAGTTTTTTGTTTTGTTTTGGTGGACCAGGGATCAAACTCAGAACCTTGTACTTTGCAGGGCAAGCGCTTATTCCACTGAGCTATCTCTCCAGCCCTGAGGATTTTTTGAGGGTTTTTTTTTGTGTGTGTGTGCTCAGGATGCCTTCAGGACAGGACAGGTCTGGTTTGCGTTGAGGATCTGGGGATCAAACCACAGCATCCTGAGACTGACTGCTTTCTTTAAGCAGACACTTAAACAACTGAGCTAACCAGCAGGCCCCCTGAATTTTTTGTGTATACTGGATACTACTCCTCGGTCTGAGTTGTAGCTGGGAAAAAATTTTCCCATCCTATATGCTGTTTTTACTCTGTTGATTGTTTCTTTTCTTGTGAAAAATCTTTAAAATTTAATATAATCTCATTCATCAGTTCTTGATGTTATTTCTTGGCCAATCAGGATTCTGTTTAGAAACCCCCTGCCTACACCTACAACTTCAAGAGGTTTACCTACTTTATCTTCCTGTGGGCTATGCTTTTGTTTTAGTAGTCAGATCTTTTAACCATTTTGAGTTCAGTTTAGTACATTGTAAGAGATATGAGTCTAACTTCAGGGTGTTTTTTTTCTACTATTTTTGGAGGCAGCTATCTTTCCAGTGACATGTTTTTGACCTTTTGTTAAAGACCAAATGTGTCTATGGTGGTTTCAGTGTACCCCCTTCTATTCTTGCGGTCCACATGTCTGTTTTCGTACCAGTACCATGATGTTTGATTACTGTAACTTTCTAATATAACTAGGAGCCCAGGATTGCAATGCCTCCTCATCTGCACTTTCTACTCAGGGTTGACTTTGCTCTTTTGGGTTTCTCCTGGTTCCACATGACTGCAGTTGGTATTTTGATTGCGATGACATTAAGTCTGTTTATTGCTTTTGGAAGTATGGTCATTTTGAGTTATTCATTCTACCTATCCAGGAACGGTGTGTTTATGGCATTGCTTAGTAGATGATTAATATCTAATAAACCCAGAGAAAGAAATTAGAAAAAAGGAATACCATTCACAATAACAGCATGAAAAAGTAAGTACATGGGATGTAACCTTACTGAGGAGGTAAAGTTCTCTACAAGGAAAACTCTAATACTTTTTAGAAAAGGAGATCAGTATAGAAACACTTTGCATTTGTGTCTCGTTGAAATTCATACTTTACACTTCATATTTTGTGGAAACGAAGCTTTGAAAGTTAAATCACTCAAGGGCATACAGTCAGTAAGGTACAGGGGCTGAATCTTCTCACGAATGCCTCCTGTTCAGCAGACCATAGATAAAAGTCTCAGGACATTCTAGAGGGCTTGCAGTGGGCCCTTCCAAGTTTGTATCTCATTGATTTTAGTAAAAAATAAGGTTAAAAGGAAAAGTCAGTATTGGTAAATTTACTTATAAATGCAATTTAACTGTTGGAAATAGGCAGAGGCCCTTATTTAACATGAAGGGATGCAATTTTAAATCATTTTTGTTGATATACTTAAGGGGTTTAAAATATCTAGTGTTTGTCTCCTTAGCAGCTTTAATCTCATTTTTCTATTCAGCTTTTATGATTTCAGCCCAGGCAACCCTTTGTTATTTTCTTCCTTTTAGTGGTTTTCTCCACTTTGAGTCCACCTTTGGTATCATTAAAAATAATTGAAATCAAATGGCATGATAAATTAAATTTGAGAGAGAGCCATCTTTGAAATTAGACACAGAATTGTATTGTTCAATTTTTAACTTTGGTTACCAGCAAATAGCTCTATTACATGCCCTGATAGCCTCCCAGTGGAACTACTACAGATCAGTAGCTAAGAGTGAGATCATCAGCCCAAGGTCATTCGCCGAAGGGCCTCAGGCCGATGGTACTGCACACAGAGCAGCCTAATCCCCATATGGTGAGGGAGGGAGTGGCGTAGAAGGACTTCGACCACACTATTCCTTTATATGGCTCTTTGAGAACTGCATGAGGGTCAAGAGAACTATCCGGGGTCCAGAGGTCCTCATAAATACATTCACAATGCAAAGGTGTGATTGTGTTTTCTTTGTGCCTGTCTGCATCACTAGAGGGAAATGGGGAATCTGAAGTACCCAACTTCTACTGCACCACGCTCATTGGCTTTGTGTGCACAGAATCTGGATGAAGAACTGTACTTTCAAGGGAAGAAAAATTAAATATGCTAGGATGAATCTGACAACAAACCAAAGTGAATCCCATTAGCCAGCTGGACCTCCTGGCTGGAGCAGTTAATCCTCTCCCATTGGCAGCACTTCCCGTGTCTGTTGGTGACAGCACAACGTGTGCAGAGAGTATCTAAAGGCAGGCGGCCTGTGGGAAAGGGGACAAGGGTCGCATCTGCCATTAGCTGCATATGTAATTTGCTATTCATCATTAAGGCCATTGGCAATGGCTGCATATAAACCTCAATATAGCTAATCTCTTTTAAAGTATGTGGTCGTTTTTGGTATCACTTCTGAAAGATTTTTAAGATATATTTTAATTCTGTCATTCCTTTTGTAATACAATAATTCTATTATTGTATGGAGACATAATTTACAATTAAGTTAATCTACTTATAGAGAATATTAAGAATAAACTTTCTGTTTTTCTTGCATGAGAACGTTTTCTTCTGTATTGAAAACAGAAGAAGAGGTGTTTGTTTCTGTAAGATTGATTAAGGCAGTTAGGCTCTATGCCAGAAAAGTGTTCATCTTTCTCTCAAATAGGACTTTTAGTGCATTAATACTGGTGCATCTCTTGGTTTCTGTTTAATAAGTGCAAACTAAACACTGGGGGATTTTATTGCTTAGCAGGACAAAGCTATAATGTAACAGGGTATTCTCAAAAGATGAATGTCTTTCATCAAAATAGCTAAAATGTTTTTACCAGCCTGTTTTCTATAAAAAGATGAAAAATGTACTGATTCTATGATGTTTCTATGTATAATAAACTACAAATGGCAATAAATATATCTTTATAAATCTATTTAAGAAGACATGAGTTAGAGGCAAGACCAGCTGAGTGTGCTTCCTCAGCTGCTTCTGCAATCATGGTGCTAATCCCCCGCTGACGCCCTCTGCCAGCGCCAGCGCCGGGCACATGTCGTGTTTCTTTGGACACGACAGGCCAGCTCTCGGCGAGACACACTACCTGATGGTCACTTTTGATTTAATTCTAATAAGTGAATGCCTGTTTTAAAAGGCGTAGAAGCAGGCCCAGGAGGAAATAGATGTAATGCACTGGGAGTGAGGTCAACTTTAGCGAGGTCAACTAAAATACAGCCAGAAATGCTGAAGGAGACCAATTTACTACATACGACATGACTTTGTCCTTGTTAAGTGCTCTTAAATGTTCAGTGCTCAACTCTCAAAGCCTCCCATTAAAAATTAGAGTCTGTTAGGATTTGTTGTGTCTATCAGATGACCATTGCACATGGATGCCCTTTATGCATGCTCCCTGCACATCTCATCCTCACCATAGTCGTCATCATCATCATCATCATTACTATTATTACTATTATTTTAGCCAAAATGCCTTTGCAAGCTGTGTCACCTTCCCTTCTATGGCCTGGATATACTTCTACCATAGTGTTTATTGCTGTCACGTTGAAATAATTTTTGATCATGTCTCACTTTCTTCAGTCTCACCCCATCTGGAGGATAAGGGAGAGACATGCATTTGAATCATGTAGACAATTATCTTAAATGACACTGTTGCAATGTATTTGCTTCTTGAAACACTCCTCTTGGCCTCTTATCCACATAGGTCCTTTGTTGGCCTCTCCTTTCTCTCTAGTCATTCTTTTCCTGTTCCCACTCTTAGGCTCCAGATCTCATTTTCTGCACGTCTGTCTACACTCTTTCTAGGCAATTTCTAGGCCTGCTTTAATTATGGTATATATGGCAAGAGTCCAGGCTAAACTTTTTGTTTCAGGTGCCCACCTAAGAGATTCACTTGAATAACTTCCAGCTGTTTTAGCCATAACATGTCAAAATAAATTGCTGGTCTTCTTTCTCATCTTTCTCGTGCCCATTTCTTCTTTCATCTCCCATCAAAAGTAGGACTCCCGCTTCACATGAGAACCGTACACAGCCCTACCATTTACTCCACCATGTGTTGACAGCCCTTTGTCCACTCCTGTCCTCCAGCAGTCTCACATCTGTGAGACTGTATCTAGTTTCTTGAAGTACTAAAAAGTTCTTTTAGCAATTGGTCTCTCTGTTTGCTTGCCTACAACTCACTTTAAAAAATGTAAGCAAATGCGTTAACCTTCAAATGAGATCATGGTTAATTTGCTCTGAGGACAAAAATTGCTTAATATTTCAAATTTGAATTTGAAGACGATCCCTTATGTAACTTTGTCTTCAGTTCCTAGCTTGAACTCAGTGTCACATTAAAATTGATTGACAATGTACAATTCTAAGTGGAGTATAATTATTTATATATGTTTTCTTGCAAGTTTTTCTGAGAGATGAAATCTGTCATATGTCCAACTAAACCAACAGTAAGCTATAAATATCCTGTTTTAACTGCCCCATGTTCTCCTGCCAAAGCCTTCCTGTGCACAGCACTCTCTCTTTGTCTCTCTCAGCCCTAAACCATACCTTTTCTTGGCTTTTCAGGCTGTATTAGTCTGCCCTCAGCCCCATGATTCCACTCCTAAATGTTTCCTCAGAATATACTTCCTGAGCAACATAAAAGCCAGCAAAACCCAAACCCATACCTGTGACTTCCTGCGTGTCCCCAGCATGGTTCTAGAAGCATCTTGCATCAGGTAATTCGGCCAGCTTGCACAGCCCTGCTTGAAAATACCAGGGCTGCTTCATCTTTTGCCTCAAGATAGGTTGGCTTTTGCTCATAATACTGGTACATCACATCAGTTCTTCCACATGTAATGCTTCTTCTGCCCAAAATGTTTTTCCCTCTACGTCTGCAACACCACCATTAAGTCTCTTCAGTGATAGCGTTTTTATGAGGTGCATGAGGACAGCCAAGCCCTACGACTGTTGTGTTTGCAGCTGTCACATCAATGCCTCACATAATGCCTTATGTGGAGCCGCTTTGCAGAGAAATATACTGAATAGATATGCAAATGAAGGGAGAAAAAAGAGCAAAGAGATTGATAAAAATGAAAAAATACAGGTTTTTGAATACTTATGCCTTGCAGGTACTTGCATTTCAAGATCTATTTTGAATTATTTTTGTTAAAGGTAATTCAAATTATGATTTTGTTTCTGAGGTTGATATGTGTATTCCTTCTTCCTTGCTTTTTTGTTAGAAGAAAGATTACTTGCTTAGTTTTCTATGAATAGCTTTGGCTGTGGCCTGAATCAATCGCATATCTATGGAAATTAGAATGTGCTTTCAATTGATGATTATTTAAGTCTCAGTTCCTATTTTAGAAAGTGTAATAATCAGAGGAAAATAAATTTTATAAATATGGAAGTCTGTGAAATTTTAGAGTTAGACTAAAAGATTCTTTTGTTACAGTCTAAGTGTCTTACATAATTATGAGAAGAGTATAGATCTGAAGAACAGTAGCATTTTCGTGGTAATGCAGGAATCTTCAGCATATGGAACAGCCTAGTCTTTGACTGTCTTCATTTGAGGAAAGGTATGAAATACTTGTCAACTTAAATGCATCTAAAAGGATCCAAAAGAACTTCTGCACCTCCCAGGAAAATCATAACATATTCGTGCTCTGAAAGTCATGTATTTGTCACTCTCTGGAAAGCCTGATGAAAATGGGCTTTAGTTACACCTCCAAGCGACTATGGTTTTATCTGTGATTACAATCTTTTTTTCAGCCTTCAAAGAAATTTTGAAGTGATGAGTGTCTGCATATGTTCAGAAATGAAGGCTTAAAAATGGTCATAGAATAGTAAGTGACTCTTGTGGATCGAGACTTTTTCTGACCCATTGGTCACAATCAAGACAAACTTACTTTAGAAACACACCTTGTAAGTTTGTATTAAATTTCTAAACATGAGTAGGAAAGAGCCCATCAGAAGTGCTATGTCCACTCTGAAATAGTCCTGAACTGGCATAATTCTGTCTCAGCATATTATGTAACTTCATCTACCTGACATCCATTCATCTACTGATATACTCATTCAGCAAATAATTTCTGTGGGCCTACTGTATTCCAGGTACTAGGTGAGTCATTTAAATATAACAACATCTAAGGCAAATATATCATCTGGCTTCATATTCTCTGATATTTCAGACTACCAGGGAAACACAAAAGTGTGATTCTTTTAGAATTGTTATGCAGATATTAATTACTTGAATTGTAGTGGTGAAAGGAAAAGAGGGAAATATCAAGGCCCACCCAAGTGTCTCTTTGAAGCAGGTGGATATATGGTGTTTTTGTTTATGGAAATGACATGATGAAGGAAGCATAGATTTAGGGACAAGGTTAACTATGATTCCAGCCTTGAGTTCATTGATGTGAGATCACCAGGCAAGTGGAGATCGTGGGCAGGTTGCTGGGTATGCAGATTTAGAAGGCAGACCAGGTGCCTGTGGTGGCAACACAGAGTGTGAGCAATTAATGTGGAGAGTACACGACAACTGCTACAATGGAGATCATCCGTAGAGGCAATGTCAGGGCGGGAAATCTAGGGCTAAGAACTGCCATTGTTCCTACATGGTTTGAGGGCCTGGGCTTCCCAGGGCACAGAACAGGAGTATGCTCGTTAGCCAACTTCTGGAAACTTCCCTTCTGAAGTTCTCTTGCCCCTGGTGTTCATTTCTTATAATTCTAACTTCTGAGCTGCTTACCTTTCTCTGTTCTTTGCCTTCTCTGTCACATCCTATAATAATTTTCCTGACATGCATTTATAAGCTATTAGCCTTATATTTTTTTAATGTAAGATGGCTTATACCTCTAGTAAAATGCGACATATTAAATAGACAATATTTGTGCTATAATCCTCAAATTTAAAGTGTCCAATTTTCAAGACCATTCATTGTCTGCTGAATTAGAACCCTGGGCTCCAATTTTACCTCTCTCTCTGACATAGTCATGAAATAGTCAGAGACCACAACAGAAACAAGAGAAACTTTCAGGTATTTAGTCTGTTACTCACTAAAAATGGGATTTGTGCTTTCTTTTAAAACAAGGACATAAAAGTATTTTTTACTAAAAGATATCACTCTTACTTGGGGCTACAAATGCCTAAACTAAATGTTGATTAAGATTAACTTTCACTTTGTCAAACTGGGTCCTATCCACTCACCTCTGTGTGTAAACATATTAGTCACTTAGGAAGTATGTATCTAAAAGTTGAGAAAATGGGGTTTTTAGCCCTGACTTTACTGGCCCATCTCACCCTTCAAGCCCGAGAATACCTGGGCTCATAAATCTTCACTGACCTAACTGCATATTAGTGTAGATTCTAATACAGCACACATGAGAGTCGACTTCAAGTCATGAGGATTCCTTTTCTGATACCAAGACTGAGGTAATACTACTTCTCAAAACTATAGTCCTTTTCCTGTTGTTTCACGATTTCCAATTAAAAGCGCTTGCCTGTAAACTGATATTGACTTTACTTTTCATTATCACTCAAGCCAGGACTTATGGCAGCCACTGACACCATAAGCCACGGTAGCCATATCTCTGTGTCCTTCACATGGGCAAATTTATGGAACTGATCTCAGCTGGTTTCTAGAAATATTGAACAAAACATTTCACATAAAGTGCTTAGCATGGTACATGTTGCATGGTAAACTAAATAAATACTGGCTATTATTATAAAGAAGAGAGTTTTATTCTGCAAAACTATGTGCTATACTCTAAAGGCTATTTTCTGTACAACTTAGTTCTTTACTAAAGATTCAGATTAACTTCATAATGGCATAGTAACTGGCAAATATTTTTCTCTGACATCATAGCCAATAATTTATAAATTATCTTAACCCTAGCAATGCTCAATAAATATTGGTTCATGTATTACTGGTCAATTTTGTATGGCAATGTTTTCTAATGTAATAAGATTATAATTCTTGACCTCTTAGGGCCAGAGATTTGGCTCAGTGGCACAGCACCTGCCTGGCAAGCATGAGATCCTGAGTTCAGTTTCCAGTCCAATAAATAAATAAATAAATAAATAAATCCTGAACTTTAATCATTGATTCATATTTTCTTTGAGTACTACTGTCTGAAAGCTAAAAACCTTCATTTCCTTTTATCTTTTTTGTTTCGCAAATGATCTTGAGTTGCATAATTTGTTTTGATTATTCATTCTTGCTGGAATACCAGAGGTACCTCCATTTTTTTTTTTTTTTTTTTTTTAGGAATTTGGCTATTAGTTAAAAGACAAATTTACAGTTGAAATTTTATTTTAGTTTTTTATTTATTTTCTGTATTCAGTACAGGGTCTACAGGGTCTCACTACATAGATCAGGCTCATAGTGATTCTCCTGTTTTCAGCCTCCCAAGCGCTGGGATTACTGGCACACACCACCATGCTCAGTCTCAATTGCCATCTCAGTGTGCTCCAGGGGTGGGGCTGGCACGGCAGGCTGGGGATCGAATCCTCCAGCCCCTGAGCTGTGCCTAAGCAGGTGCTTTAGTCCGCTGAGCTATATGGCCAGCCCTTGAAATTTTAAAGTAGCAAAGATTAATTTCAAATTTTAATTAATTATTGGCATTTTAATCATTTAAATTATAACAAAGAGTTGACAGTAAAGTGCTTAATGCCACATTTGTGATTAGCATGAAAGCGACTGTATTCATACTTATTCCACATAGAAGGTTAAGATGTATTATTTATGAATTTGCTTCATCTCTGTGCATAAAATATTAAGATTCAACATATAGCATGATATACACAAATGCTGATATTTCATCTAACAGTGGTAGAAAGACCTGGTGGCAAGGGCATTTCACATCTGAGGGTGGCAATTGTGAAGCACTTGTCCACGTATTGCTGCTCAACTTTAAGGCTAGTTTTGTCCGACTCCTGAAGTAGGAAACACGAATATATATATTCTGAGAGAAAAATCAATCATGGGGAAGAGTTGAAATTTCTACTTTAAGTGTACAACTATGCTGAAAGGCAAATGGAGAGGCGTGTCTCATAAAAATTATCTGCAGAAGTCATGGCGAACCCTTACAGAAGTGTTCTGACATTCTTATGGATTAAACATAGTGGCACATAAGGACATGTTACCTTTACAAAGCGACCAAGTAGTAAATAACTTGTACATTTAAGAAACTGTTGATTGATAGTATCTGCAGGAAAACCACGCTGAGTACACTGCGACAGGCATCTTTCTTTTCCTGCATCCCAGATTTTGAATGCAGTGAGGCAGCGCTTTCTCTCAGTGCCACAGTCCTTCAGTACAGACTTCTTGGCAGTAAGAAAAGTGGGTGAGTGAAGAAAAGAACAAGCAGAAAGCCTTACGCTTCACGGGAGCTACATTTCTACTTAATTCATTCCTCGTCCAACAGCTAGAGAGTGATACAAACAATTTGCTGTAAGCCAATGCCATCACTTCCCAGGGTGCAGGGCACGATGGGTGCTGAGAGCTGTCCAGTGTCAGGAGCGTCATAATACACCCACACGGGAGTATAAGAGCACAAGCATGTAGGAGTTTAATTCTGCAGAACTAATTTGTTCTTCAACTATTATCTCGGGAACAAGTTTCAGTTTTAAATAGGTCATTGACTTCTCTCCAACCTCACACCTAAACCATAAGCAAATCAACCCACATTCCCTCTAATATTCCCCCTGGATATGGCAAAAGCCACGGGACAGGCTGACAGCTTTCAGCCTAATTTCCGAGAACCTGTTTTGCAGGGTCGGGACCTTGACGGGGACGTGAGGGTGTCAAACTTCTGGACAAAGGCGGGAAAACATCAAAGCGCTTCTCTTACGTCCCCCTTCACTTTTTCAAAGCCCTGGCGTTGGCTGCTGCTCAGCGGGCTTCAAATACTTTTGGACCCCTGCAGCCTCGAGCCACCTCTGGTCCTGCTTAGGGAATCTCCCGAGGTTCGCGGGCCCTGCCTATCTACTCAGGCACGCCCTCTCAGGGTAGGCCTTTCCGGACACTGCCGGGAGCAGTTCCTCCCACATTCCACAGCCTTCTCCTCCTCATGATATGTCCCTCCATTCGGTCCTATGCTTTTCATTTTGTGTGAATTTTCTCCAAGATGGACAGTGTCTCCCTTAAAAGAAAACATGCAGCTCCCCGCCTGCTCTATTCCCCACCGCATCCCGGCAGCTGAACCAGTGCTGACAGTGGGGTCAGGACTCGAGAAACTTTTTACAGAAGTGCTAAATTAACATCTGTGGAATTATGTATGCTATAATTTACTATATATGTGTTACAACAGTAGGTTATAAGTTTCAATAAACTCATTTTATTACATTATGACTAATTCCCTTTATTTTGTGTGTGTGAACACTGTTTTTTCGTCCACTGTTTCATGTTTTCTCAATACTTGCTTGCAGCGCACAATGACCTCTGGTGAGGTTGGTACGTGCACACAACACATCTCAACCTCTTCACCCCTTCGCTCTCTCCTTCCTCCATCCCTTGGACCTCTTCCTATTTGCAAAAGATCTATCTCCCTACTTCCTATTTTTTATTTTGTTCTTTATGTGTATTTTTTCTCATATAAGAGAAAGCATGCGATATTCAAGTTCATACGTTTGACTTATTTCATTATGATTGCACATTTCTTTATGAGCTCAAGGTGCATTTGTTTCTACAAGCGACTCAAGAGTAATCTTCTTTATGACAGAGTGGTGCTCTGCTGTGTGCAAAGACCGCACTCCTGTCACCTGTTGACCGAGACATGGTCCAATCCGTGGACAAGCGCATCACAAGTGCTGCCCTCACATACGAAATATGAAATGCTCTTGCCACCAGGTCTTTCTACCACTGTTAGATGCATTTATGAGCTGCTTTAAACATAGATATGCATGTTCATTTTCAACAGTAATTTGGGGATATTTCTTGATTTATTTAGCTGTCATTAGCCTGTTGCATAGTGTCAAAAACATTTACAAAAAATTATGCAAACAAGTTTAAGTTGCTACTTATAGGCTTAGGACTTTGTATACAAATCAATAAGGAACATTTAAAAATAAACCTCATCTTCACATTGCTCCAAGTATTTTTAAATCTAATTTCTTCCTCTTCATAATTTATGTCTTATTACCTATGTGTAACTCAGTATTGCAAGGCCAGCTTTATTGAGGGTGTGATTGTTCTATCGAGTCCTATGTCCTTTCACTCCTTCCTTTTTTACTGCACTAATCCAGCTTGAACTCTTTGGATTGATTAAAATCCTAAGAAACAAGAATTAGAGGAAAAGAAGAGTCACTCCTGAGGCAGATTAGTGACACTGTGAGCAGTTTAAAAAGAACCGAATGAAGCAATTGCCCCGTCTTATACCTCAGTGACGGTGTGACAACTTCCCTGAGATTGGCTGGTTGGCACACATAAAACCTTCATTATTGTATTGTTTGATGCAGAAATTCTGATACAAAGTGAATATTGAACATGGAAAGCAAAGATGTATATATACATTTCCATCTTAAAATGACATAGTGAATAAAAACATTTAAAAATAGAATGTCAGTTAAATACGTCATTGCAGATGCAAAAGAGGAGGTATAAAATCATTGAATTATGCTGCTTTATAAGAATAAACCTCTACATAAAGGGAAGTATACAAAACTGACTACATAAGCCAGTTATAAATATGTAGGACTCATACTATTAAGTAGAATTACTTTCATTTGGGAAAAGATAAAAGGCATCAAAGTGTTAACACTAATATGCAGAATTCTTTTTATTTGCCTAATTTAGGCAGCATTATGATCAGGATTCTCATGACAATCTTTAGACATAAACATATTAAGGTTGAGAAATGATTTCATCTAGCCTGACCTAGAGATGAGATTTGGACATAAATCAACTTAATCTTTGGCTTCTTTTCATCTGTCTTTGAGTATCTTTTCTAGATTCATGGTTTTTCTTTTTTTGTAAGATATATATATATATATATATATATATATATATATATATATAATCAGGGTGAAACTGTATTCATATTTATTCATTCTAAAGTTGCTTTTTAAAGAAATGCAGAATTCTAAAGCATAATTCCTTTAGAATGCATTTTTGAGTAATTAATCTTGGACAGCTTAGTAGGAACTGATTACTGGTGAAGAGAAGAAGTTGTACTTTTCAATGAGTAATTTACATGTAAATAGCAATCACTAAACAGCAACAAGAACATAACAATAATCATGCAGCTGTTTGCATATCATTTTCTTCTTAGAGACCCCCAAGGAGAAACATAAAAGAATAATCATGAACAAACTGATCTGTATTATTTTGCCAGAGTAATACCTCGTTTTCTAGCTTAACCTGGTCCTAGGTTAGAGAGAGAAACACTGTCTTAGTGCTACTGGATGGTTCTCAACCAAGCCAATGGGACGAAAGTAATCTCTTGAGAAAGTTCTGTGTCTCTTGGTTTCCACCAAACACACCCTGCGTGCCAACTAAGACATTTCTTGGGGCTAGGGGAAAAATGCTGACAATGTCTGGAATCATTTCTTTGTAGGTTATTATTATTATTTTTTTCTTCTGTATTTAGGACAGGGTCTATAGAGTCTACAAGGTCTCACTACATAAATCTGACTTGTAGTACAGAACCAGCAACGGAATGCTGGGAATTGAACACCAGCCGCTGTGCTATGCCTAAGTTGGCACTTTAGTCTGCTGAAGTCCTGGAATCATTTTATCAGGTCAGTCCTGGAATCATTTTTTCTGAATGAGACTTCTTTTAATCATTAAGTTTATTGGTAGATTTAAGGCATAATGATCATGTTCATCATATGGAACTTGTATTAGTACATGACACACCCCAATTCTTTTTTCTCCATTTTTCTACCCATGTTTTGCCCCTCTTCTCCTTTCTCACACCAGAGAAGCAATGTAGTACTGGTAGATGTGCGTCTGATTTACTTCACTTAAAGGTATGGTCTCTAGGTGAATACATTCCTCTATAAATGTCTCAACCTTATTTTTCTGTATAGCTGAGTAGTGCTCCATTGTATAAAGAAACCACATCTTTGTTCATTCATCAACTAAAAAGCATTGTACTGTTTCCAATATTTAGCTATCACAAACTACTGCTGTGAACATGTGTGTACATGTATCCTTTTGGTATGATGCTTTTAATTCTTTTGGGGAGATACCAAGAAGGGGATTAGTTCTACTTCTAGGTTTTTGAGGAATCTCTACACTGATTTCCACAGTATCTGCAGCAGTCTGCATTCCCATTAATAATGGAGAAGGGTTTCTTTTGCTCCACAGCCCCACCAGCATTTGTTATTGGTTGATTTCTTGAAAATACCCATTCTTTCTGGAGTGAGATGGAGTCTCGGCATTATTTTAATTTGCATCTCATGAATGTCCAGTGATATTGAGTATATTTTCATATATTTATTTGCCATTTGTACTTCTTTATCTGAAGACAGTGTATTCATCCCAGATGCCCATTTAATATTTGATCCTTAAAGTTGGGGGCTTTGATTCTTTTTAGTTCTTTATATATTCTAGGTATCAGACTTTGAGAATAAGCTAGCAAAATTGTGAGCTATCTATTTACTTTGTTAGTGATTTCTTTTACTGTGCAGATGCTTTTTATTAAGATCAGATCCAAGTTGTTAAATCTTCGTAATATTTCCTGTGCAATTGGGGTTTTGTTTGTAAAGTCCTTGCATGCTCCTATGCCTTTAAGATTTCTACCTTTTCTCTCTTCCAGCAGATTTAATGTTTCTGTTTTAATATTTAGACCTTCACTCCATTTAGACTTTAGTTTAATGCCTAGTGAAAGACACAGGTCTAGTTTTAGTCTTTGGTATGTGGAAAGCCAGTTTTTTCAACACCATTTATTAAAGAGGCTATCTTTCTTCAAGGGAGAATATTCAGCCCCTTTGTTGAAGATAGGGTGGTTTTAGCATGTGTGGAGCAGTTTCTGTGTATTCTGATGTGTTCCATTGATTCTTGGGTCTGTTTATTGGCCAGTACCATGCTATTTTTACCAGTAGTGGGTAATATAACTTCAAATCATGGTTTGTGATGCCTCTTTCCTTCACTTTGTTGCCCAGAATTCATTTTGCTATTCTATGTCCGTTGTGGTTCCAAATGAATTTGAGGAATGTTTTCTCTAGTTCTTTGAGGTATGCTATTTGTATTTTGATTGAGGTTGCATTAAATCTGTATAACAATTCTGGGTGTATGACCATTTTTGTTGTATTGGTTCTTCCTACCCACAAGCAACAGATATCTTTCAATTTTCTGATATTCTCTTTGATCTCCTTTTACACAGCAAAGTTCTATTGTTTTCAAGTAAAGATCTTTTAGTTCCTTTGTTACAGTGATTACTAAGTGCTTCATTTTCTTTGATACTATTGTGAAAGAGGTGGTTTCCCTACCTTTTCTCTCAGTAAGTGTTTGTGTACAGAAATGCCACTGATTTCTGAGTGTTGATTTTGTATCTAGCTATGCAACTGAATTTAGGTATTAGATCTAGAAGATTTTTCATGGGGTCTTGGGGGTCTTCTATGTAGAGTATTTACAAATAATGATAGTATAAATTCTTCCTTTCTTACCATTATTCTTTTATTTCTTTCTCTTGTTTGTTGACCCATCTATTTCCCTTCTTGTTATCATCCCCAAAGAACTGAAATCATATCATAGGGATATATGCACACCCTTGTTCATAGCAGCACACTACGCCCATGTCTATTAGTTGATGAATGGATAAAGATTTGGTTTCTTTGTACAATGGAGTATAAAGTTCTCTTGTCTTACTCTTTCTTGTCAATTGTTCTGGTGAATGTCTCAAGAACTATATTAATAGAAGCGTTGAAGTGGGCATACTTGTCTTTTTCCTGATCTCAGAGTGAAAATGATCAGGTTTTGTCCATTTTGTATGATGTTGGCTGTTGGTTTGTCATAGATGGCTGTTATTAGATTGGGATAAAGACAATCTATTCCTATTGTCCATAGGGATTTTAACTATGAATGGATGTTGAACTTTTTCAAATGTTTTTCTGCAGCCTTTGAGATCATCATGTGATCATTTATCAATTTGCATGTGTTGAAACCATGCCTGAAGCCCTGGAAGGAATGCTACTTGGTTGTTGTGTATAATCATGTAATTCTGGTATGCTGCATCAGCATTATCATTTAACTGTGTATAGTTTGCTTTCTTCCTTGACCCATTGTTTTTTCATAAGGATATTATTTAATATGTAGGTGTTTATGTGATCTTTGTTGTTTCTTTTGCCATTGATTTCCAACTTCATTGTACTATGGCCTGATAACATACATGGGATAATTTAAACTCCTTTGTATTTACTTAAGCATGTTGTATGAGCTAGTATGTAGTGTATTTTGGAGAATATCCCATGCACAGCTGAGAAGAATATGTATTGATATTATAAAGTGGAATACTCTGTAGAAATCTTAAGTCTATTTGTTTACAGGTTTGGCTCTCTCTTAATATTTCTTTGTTGCTTTTTTGTCTACTTGATCTGTCTGTTTGTAAGACTGGGTGCTGACCCATTTGGGGAGGCCCAAGGGATATTAAATATATATATATATATATATATAAAATAGTGTAAGGCTCTCACTACAGAGATCAGACTCATAGTGATCCTCCTGTTTTCAGCCTCCCAACTGCTAGCATTACAGGTGAGCACCCCCACACCCAGTCTCAGTTGCCTTCTCAGCATGCCATGGGTATGGGTCCAGCAAGGCATACTGGGGATTGAACCCCTGCCCCTGAGTTTGTATAATTCTTATAAGGGTTGTCATCTTATATTTACATTCTTGTAGTAGTATTTATGAGATGTGCCTAGTGCATGTATGTTTCCCTATGCTAAGTCATAGTTACATAACTGGATTTCACTGTGTGTCTGTGCTAGACAAGTGGGGTGTCATCTTCAGGTGTCCTCAGACACCTCTGAGCTTTGAAGCGATCTGAGTGGTTCTCTTCAGAGGGGTATTGTGGTCCCCTATTATAATTTTGTTAGTGCTGACTTCTTTATTTTTCATGGCCTTTATTATTTGTGCTACAAAATTGGACATGCCAGCAATATATATATATCTTCTTATAGTTTCCCTTAACAAGTATGCAGTGACCTTATTGTCTCATTTGATCAGTCCTGTCTTAAAATTCACTTACTCTGCAAATAGAATAGCTATGCCAATTTTTTTCTGGGTTTCTGTCACTTGGAATATTGCTTTCCACTCTTTGATTCTCAGCCTACAAATTTTTGTCTAGATTAAATGTGTTTCCGGTGGGCAGCAAATTGTTTGATATTATTTGTTAATCCATTCTGTCAATGTTTCTTTCGATTGATGAATTGCGACCATTTACATTCATGGTTATAACTGATACGTATTGGCTTATCCTTGTCATGTTATTTTCCTATTGTTAGTTCCCTGCATTTCCCATTTAGTTGCTTGCCTTTCCGACTGCCTTTTTAACAGGAGATTAAAAACACACATACATGGTTAATGTAGAATATTTTTGTGGTTTATGGAGCACAAATTTCAAATACCAGCACAGAATTTCAAATTCTTACTAGATGAAAAATATTATTTGAAAAATACAAAGAAAATCTTTTGAATAGTGCTCTTCCCTTACTAAAACTATTTGCATATTTATTTTACAATTTTAAAATAGAAAATTTTAGCTATATTTAAGAAGCATTTGAAAGTATGATTGCTATTCTTGAAGAGAAAAAACACATTCTACCCATTAAAGTCACTTATTGTGTTGGATTGTGACCAATTTTCTCAACCTTATGTGAGTAGACCATAAAATATGACATTCATATTAGTTTCCAAAGTGATAAAGATGTATTGGCTAAAATTCAAACTAATTACAAATTCTCTTTAACGCAGCCCAGCTGAATACAACAGATAAGTCTAAAATGCTCCCTGGCTTCAAATCAATTCTTTGTTATTGGATAGATTGCAGCTAGTAATTTATTATTGACTCAGAGGGTCACTACTATGTTATATCAATGATTTTGTAAAAATTTTATAACCAAATAAGAGGCAGGCATGGTTAAAATACTTAATGTATAACCAGTGCTATTTTCGCACTGGCCTTTTACATCTTTTTGTATTGATTACAAGAAATTCAGAATCACAGAAAAAGTCAAAGGCTTTCACGCTGCTGTGCGGCACAGTGGCTTGTGGCAACGGAGACAAAGGCTTGCCTGTAAACTCAGCAGAAGTCTAACTGCGGCTACACTATCATGTGAAAACAGTCTACAGTTACATGATATACTCAGAAGTATACACATCTTAAGGTAGCTGCCATTTTTGTCTCAGAATATAGCTTTGACAGGTTGGATATAATCTTCAGTTTTGGCAAAGCTCAGTAAATTGTTAGTACACGCCCATTACATGGATGGGTAATAAAAACCCGAGGTTTAGTAAGTTGGATAAATTTTCCTTCATCAGTTAGTGTACTGATTTTTCACTAACTTTAGATTTTGAGGTGCTTTCCAACTCTATTATCTCAAGTCTAATAGTCATGTAGCATTTATTATACAGAGCACAAAGAGATTTTCACGTGATGGAACAGATATTACTAGCATGAGATAGAGGAAGCCGCCCCAGGACAAGGGAATTAACCCTTGTTGAACACAGGCTTGTTGTGTGGTACATACTAGATGTACTATTGCATTTAATACTCTCAGAAACAATTAGAAAAAATATTGTCAGGCCAGGAGACTTACTTATGCTTAGCATCTTGTTATTTTTTTTCTTAAAACAGAATTTGATGACATAAGTAAGATAACTAGAATCCAAAATAAGTAGCTTTTGGAAAGAGCATTTTGTAGGAGAGAAATGGAAGTTTGGAGAAGTAACTTACACAAGGTCAAAAAGCAAATCAATGTTTAAGCTAGATGAAGAGATACTAGAACTCAGATTTTGGAGCCTTATCTAATTTCTTTCTTTCTTTCTTTCTTTCTTTCTTTCTTTCTTTCTTTCTTTCTTTCTTTCTTTCTTCTTTCTTTCTTTCTT
>NW_004524588.1:23066953-23100245 GCF_000260255.1 Octodon degus
GTAGGAGAGAAATGGAAGTTTGGAGAAGTAACTTACACAAGGTCAAAAAGCAAATCAATGTTTAAGCTAGATGAAGAGATACTAGAACTCAGATTGTAATCCTTCACTTTTGTAATTTCTTTCTTTCTTTCTTTCTTTCTTTCTTTCTTTCTTTCTTTCTTCTTTCTTACTTTCTTACTTTCTTACTTTCTTCTTTCTTTCTTTCTACTGGAGATTGAACTCAGGACCTTGTGCTTGCTAGGCAGGCACTTAAGCTACTTAGCTATCTCCCTGGCTCTCTAAATATGCTTTTAAGCAATGCTGCCCAGTGATCCTAATACATAAACAATGCTCTTGTCTAAAATCTACTTTCTTTTTATAAGACAAGTCCCAATCTTTAGAAAATGAGCAAGTGATCATTCATCTTGTATTTGTTTGCTTCTTTTCTCCCCTGAATGTAACCTCTGCCAAGTAAGTATTACTGGTTATGCGATTTCAATGGCCACGTTTCCCAGCTGGAAAGGACTCTGGAAACCTAAGATTTCCTCACCTGCAACTTGTGATGTGCTTTGAAGGCATGCAATTCAATTTGCTCTATTATCCCTAAAGAGTTCCTTAGAAGATGCTACCCAGTATTTCATTCCAATTGCCTTTGCCAATGCTTTATCTTCAAGGTGAGCTTATAACTTATATTTTACTTGTTATCAAACATTCAAACTTACAATTACAAATACAAAAAAATCTTCATAAAAACATGTGTTCCCAAGATGGCAAGAGCCTATGAAAAAAATTAAAATAATAAAAATAAGGATATTATACTGCTGCTATATTAAAGTACAATTAAAATAGGTAATTATACTTCTGCCTCCCTTAGAAAAGCTATTTTTGTCATCACTTGAAAAGAAATAAGTAAAGAAACTGATTTTATACTTGGCTGACCAAGGCTCAGAACAAAATTTGCTTCTTTTTTTAATTACACGTGACAGTCAAGAGACTTATCACTAAGAGATGCATGCACTATGCTTGTACATTTGCAAGGAAACTTTCTAACCATGGAACTTTCTGCTTTACTAGATAAGGCCCTGCTCACGGTTTGAGTGCTTTTCAAATTGCAGTTATACAACATGAACATAGAGGTGACTTCTTTTTGCTTCATTGTTGGTTAATACCTTTGCTTGCATCCTGAGCAAGGTAAAACATATTATGTGCCTTTTTAAATAGAAAACTTCTGTTTGCAGAACAAATTATGCATACATTCTACTTACCTACCCCTTAAAAGAAGTGAGGCTTCTCCCTCCTCATAATGTAGTCTAAAGATCATGTCCAATTTTTTTCTATGAATAAAAATTTTATCCGATATATTCAGGAAGGGAAAAATCTCCCAATTCCACTAGATTTACATTTTAAAAATTATATATTTTAATATGATTTAATTAAAATTCAATTAAAATTACAACATATTTAAAATATTGGTCATTTACCAAAATATTTTTTATATAAACTAAGACATAGTCTTTTGTTTTTTTCATTTCAAGTTTTGGAACTCTGGGAAGAATAACCAAGAGAGAAGGAGCCTATTTTCTATTTAACTGACCTCAGCTGCTCTGTTACATTTATATGTGCTGGAAATCTCTCTGTGTTAATCTGCTATGTTATTATGGGAGACAGCATGCTGGAGAACATATTTCTCAAGTCCATCCCCCACAAAACATTTTTCTCTCTCAAGGTTTTGGGTTGCTCTCCTTTATCAGTATATTTATATATGTTTTCTTCCTGTTTCATTAGATTTATAAGTTGATGTGACTAAAATCTGAAACTGCAACATATGAAAAGTAAGATAAAGATCCAAACTATTTTGATAATAAGCTAACCTGAATTTCTAGATTAAAATCTTTAGAAGCAACCAGGATTATGTCACATTCATCAGGGCTTTCTTCTAACTCTGAGTCCACAGGCATCTAGAGTTCATTTGGTTCTACTGAAATTTGGTCAGTGGAGAAGGGTTATTTCTAGATTAAACAAACAAACAAACCTAGTGATGGAAACATGTCATATAAATACTTGCTGGAGACGCAGCATCCAGGAGACACAAGGGATGCCATTAATGGTGAGTAGAGTTAGGTAATCCTGGAGAGTAAGACAACTGAGATAAAAGGTAGGCTGTACTCATCTGTCTTTATAAAATTATGGTTGCACTAATACCTGCCTTCTAGAGGTCACTGTGATTCAGTTAACTTATAAAGCCCTAATCATCGTAGCTGGCACCTAGTAGGTGCTCATTATGCATTTGTTGAATGAATGGAGGAAGTGACATATGAACAACCTAGAAGGAGGAGAAAAAGCCTGCCTGATAGACAAAAGGCAGATAGTTCTCTAAATGTTTAGGGACACAGCTGTTGGCAAGAATTGCAAAACTGTGTGCAAAGGAAAGGAGCTGACATAGAGGAGCCCAAACTGAGGTGCCCGCTTTGAAGAACATTTACACGTGGCACAAGTCGTTGGAGCAGCAGGCAACGGGGCCTTCAGGCATTCCACTGAGATAAACAAGTCAAGTTCTGAAAAGCAGGTGAAATAAAGCATCGTAATGTACTGGAGGTTTTTGAACACCAGGTTATTTCAGATGTTGATTAGTAAAAATATTTCAAATCCCTGCCACAAAGTATGTCGACTCTTAGAACTGATACTTTGAAATGAGGTCTAAACACAGAGAAGCAAAGTTGGACTGATGCCAGCGAATATGTAGCTTTACTGATCATAAATAGCATCAATCATTATAAATTGACAAAATCTCTCTTGAATTTACTCACAGACATAAAGAAAAAATTCTATCTGAATATTGTTTCCAATCAAATTCTGCTTGTATCAAAAGCAATGTCTATTTTTGGCAGGTACGGTGAAACCCAATTAAAAGTATTTAATTAAAATTGCTGTAGTTAATAAAAAAAACTTGGATGGATAATAATAGATCACCCTTACCTATATTTTACCCAAATAATGACAGAATAGGGTTGGTATTTATGTGAATTGTAGTTCTAAACATATCAGGAACATACATGTCAAGGAGAGACATGCAGTAAGATGTGAGGCCTCAAAATTACTCTACTCAAAAATTGAGACTTACTTGAGTTTCAAATTTCAGATATTGCTGGGGAGATGGCTCAGTGGAATAAGCGCTTCCCTGGCAAGTGCAAGGGTATGAGTTCAATCCCCAGTTCTGTCAAATTTCAGAAATCCACTTAGGGACACTCACACAGTGAAGGTTCACCACTAACCATGAGTTTAAAAGTAAATCCCTCAAATTTTGCATGTATGGAGACTGGATTTGTACAAAAGTAAAGCTTAGAAAACTGCTACAACTTTACAAGTTGTTGAGAAATAAGTTAAGGCATTTATAATGAAGGCAGATTTGTAGAAAATTACAGCAAGGACTGTAGACATATATTTTCTGATAGAAATATGGCAGATTTTAATTAAAAAGGAGAAAAAAGTGGGGGAAATTATGCTCACACTCTAATTCTTCATGACTACAATTTTAGGGGATATAAGACATTTTATATTGTTACTTGCAATGGGACACTCTTCCTGTGACAAAACCTCTTTTTATTGTTCCCTCAACCCTTTATTACCTCTTAGGTAGTCCTGTGTCTCTGAATGACAAGGTTTTAGTGTTGACATCTTCTAAATGTTTGTGATTTGAAGATACAATTTTAGTCTCAGGTTACACAAAGGTATGGACCTCACTGTCAATATGGAAGCTACTGACTACATTTGTGTATTTAAATATCAGTTAATGAAGGCAGCTACTTCCTTTGGGGAACTACCCAGTGCCGAGGGCTCAGGGGCAGGGCCACTGCATTGGCAGCAGAGGTTCGGTGTCTCTTTTGATCACAATATTTGTTGCACCGCCCTGAAGAGAGGATCACATTGGATTTCAACAAGTAATTACCAAACAAAACCAAATAATAATATAGTGTTCCACGTTTTCTCCAAGTTATTAGCATAGAAATAATAGAAAAAGCTGTTTCAAAAATATTTGGTGCATGGGATATGCAGAAAAGGATGTTTTGATCTTGCTTTCATTTTGATAGACATGTCTTCTGAACTCTGCTGTCCTCTTAACTGTTCAGTCAAGCATTCTTTTCTGTTTTAATTATATAATTTGATAGTCGGCTTAAAGTTATGTCATGACTTTAAGCTTGAAACTGTCGCTTCTCTGTCATCTTTAGTTTTAATGTGTCATTCGATCAATCTCAAAAGCAGTAGAACGGTTACAAGCAGAGAAAGAAGTATCCTGATTGCTCTCTCTCCTGTCACATTTTTACTATGTTAGTCATGAGGAATGCAAATGCGATTGCCTGGCATTGTGATGCTCTAGGAAGAAGTGATTGCACCCGGTACTGTACCACGCAGAAGGTAGATCCTGCATTCCGCAGGTACAGCTGCAGTGCCAGACTGAATTTGAGTACGCTAAGACAGCGCAGTGATGCTTCTTGTGCCTGTTATGTCTACTGACACGTAGTGCTGATTCGTGTTCTGAAACAGAATTACTGAGCTGGGGTACAGTGTACACCTGCAGCCCCAACACTCGGGGATCGGAGGCAGGAATCTAAGACCAACCTGGGCTATGCTGTAAGACTGTCACAATCACACACACACACAAAAAAAAAAAACTAAGCAAAGAAAGAAAGAAAGAAGGAAGGAAAGAAAGAAAGAAAGAAAGAAAGAAAGAAAGAAAGAGAGAAAGAAAGAATTTCTCTAGCAATATTAGTGAGGATAGCATCAGTTCTATGTACCTGAAAGCAGCAGCTAGATTTTGATTTTTAAAACCCACAAAAAGTTTTTCCTCCTGTACTCCTGGATCTATCTACTGAAGGTCCGCTGAATGCTCCATTTGCTGCTGTGTGCAGACTCATGAGTGAGCAGTGTGGGTGGCAAAAGGAAAGAACGCGACAGAGCAGTCGGGACTTTAAACGTCTACACAGAAGTCACAAGGTCGATTATCTTCCGCTCATATGTCCTTGGCTAAAGTAGTCACATAATCACAGCCAATTCTAAACCAGCAAAGGGACAGTCTCCATATTAAAGAAAGGTAAAGTCAAAATGTTTACAAATACTTATAATGGCTATTATAGAGGGAAATAAAACACGTTAGGAAGTAATATGTCTATACAGCAGTCCCTCGCTATTTCGCGGTTTGACCTTCCCAGACTCACTGTTTCCCGGGTTTTCGAAAAATATTAATCTAAATTATTTATTGCGGATTTTTCACTATATTGCGGGAGTTTGCAGAACCATGCAGTGTAAGTATGTTGTTAAAATTATGTAGGTTTACGAGTTTAGAAAATGGCTAAGAACATTAGAAGTGTTTTTGAAAGTGTAGGAAAGGTTTATAAGAGTGTGGGAAGGGTTTATAAAGCCTTAAAATATATATAAATACTAAAATAAATATAAGGTCACTACTTCTCTGATTTTCACTTACTGCAGGGGTGTCTGGAACCTAAGTGCCACAATAAGTGGGGGAGCGCTATATATACCTTTTTTAGAAAACAGAAAGAACTAAGAAATACTCAAGTTTCCTGGCAGAGAAAGAAAACGACTTCATGAATACACTTACGTTAAATTTTAAATTCATCAAATATACATACAAAAAAGAACTGAAGGGAAGTTGTTAATCAGTAGATGAAAGTTCCAGTTAAATAAGACAAATAGGGTGCAATCTGCTGTACAGCACTGTAGCTCTAGTCAACAATAAGGAATTACATACTTAAATTTGGCAAGAGCATAGATTGATATTTAGGGGTTTTTATGACAGAAAATATAAGCTACTTAATACATAAGCAAAAAGTGCTGCAAGGAAGATAATAAAATAACATTGTAGAAGGTAAACAAAGATAATACCAATTCCTCTTTTTGTTATAGAGATACTAAATATTGGAATGATTCTGAGGATATCAATTTCTCCTTAACTCTGAATTGAACCTTTAATTCTGAATGCTGTTTGAGAATATACATATGCCATGCCTCTGGATCACAACAGTAGCTTTGCTAATTTATATTTTTCATTTTTTTCTGTCCATTTTTGATGTTGGGCGTTCGTATTTCATTGTCAGTCTGTCCTTAAAATTTTCTCATTTTCTAAAGTAAGGAGCCAACTGATGAGTTAATTGAAATTGGCACCAGAATCTCCCAAAGTTGAAACAGAATCACCCAAAAGTCAGTTCAGTGGAAACAAGATGGATCTAACCTTTACCTTTCTGTGCCCTGGTACCTGAAGTCGGATGTAATGTACTAGGAATAGTGGTGTTTAGAGGCCTCATAGGAAAGCTAATGGATTCCTATCTTTTTGCTTCTGCCTCTCTTACCCTCTTTGCCCTAACCCCATTAGGATACCCATACAGCCAAATGCTGTTGTAGAGACATCTTGGATTACAAATTTACTTTGCATTTGTATTGATTCTCTGGGAATAGCTATATTCCAGTGAAGAATATAGCTTTAAATGTCCTACAACTAACAGTAAGCAGATTGCTGCGCTTTCAGGGCATGCACACAAATGTTGAAAGCTAATGCGCTGTTGATGTTACCAGCATATAATCTTTTTCAAACAAAACATCCTAGGCTGAAGTGACACCAATCCCTCATCTCGCTGTTCACGGTAAATGATTCCCCTGACCCTGGGCTTCTATCAATCTTTGATTCTGAAGATGTAATCAATTAGTCACTGAGCCTTTAATTAAAAACAAAACCCTTCAAGGTACTGTTTACAAATTTAAGTCATTTTTCTCTACCTGTAGAAAATTACAATTGCTCTTATGAATTGCAAATGAGATTAAGAGTAGTTTGCTGTACATTATATGGTTTATAGATTGATTTTTCCTCCCCTAATACACTTTATAATTTCTAATGAGAAAACTCATATTGAAACATATGTTCATATTATGAATTTAAATACATGTTGCTTTTTTAGAAAGTTCAGAACATATTATAAACATGTTTAAACTACCAAACTGGAAAAATGATAATCCCGTTAATGGAAAATAGTAATTTGGCTAGAACTTCCTATAATTCCTCTTAAAATGACGCATTTTCTCTCACAGGGATTGGTTACATAATGTTACTGGGTCAATTGTCTATCCTCACACAATTCTCTTCAATATCTCAACTCAGCAATCTGTCTTCGATATCTATAATTTATAGAGAAAAATCAGTTCAGTTTATCTGCTACCTTTGTAGTCAGACAGCCTGAGAATGCACATAAGTGACTCTAAAGAAGAGGTGATTTCCTTAGAGCCCTCCATGATCATGAACAAAGCAGATGCTGACTTTTTCCTAGGGCACTGCACTGTTGGACTGTGTCCACCCGTGTTTTTCCTTTAACCTTTAATGTTCGCTCAAGCAGCAAAACCTATCTGAATTATAATATGCACCGTGGACTGTCATTCTTTCCCATGTATCTGAAAAAAAAAACCCATTAGTTAAGTTTAGTTAGTTTATTTTTTATTCTGTTAGAAAAAATAAAGATAGGACAGGCCAGCCAAAGCCAGAGTCAACTCTGTGAACAACTAGGAGAGATGGGCACTAGGAGAGATGGGCGCTAGGAGAGATGGGCACTAGGAGAGTTGAGCGCTAGGAGAGATGGGCACTTTGGAAAACCCAGACTGTTTCCCAGGAATGCCCTGAATATAGTCACTTAGGGAGCCATTAACTCTTTTCTAAGATTCTCTTTAAAAATCAAAAGATCCTAGAAGTATTTTGAATTTTATGACTTAATTTTATAGTTTGCTTCTCTTTCATGACAAATAACCACAGTGGCATGACAGCACTGGATGTCAGAGGTGAGGATCTGGTCAAGGCTGTTGGACTGTCACTACAAAGGGGAGGAGATTTTCCTCTTCTAACTTTATTTCCTGAAACCATACGTGACAGTGATAATTTTGTGCTATAAACATAGAACCAGTAGACTGTCAATTTTTAATCTTTCACATAGCAGTGTATCATCAACTATAACTTATTGAACATTAATGTATGGTAGATACAATAATAAGAAATGTGCATTATCTATACTCTAGTAGACTAGTTGGGACATTGGTGAGTTTACCTGTACTAATATACAGCTAATCAAATGTTGACAAATGCAACAAAAGAGAAACACAAGATGTTAAAAGAATATGTAATCATGGTCAAGAATATCTCTCACTATGCATTAAACTAATGTCAAAATGGATCAAAAATGTACACATTACTGCAGAAACAATCTTCTGGAAGACAGAAATAGGCAACCCTCTTCAAGACAGAGATGTAGGCAAAGGCTTTCTGAACAAAGCTCACATTAAATAAAAGAATAAAAATAAAACCTTCTGCACAACAAAGGAAACCACAACAGAGTGAAAAAAAATACAGAATGAAAAGAATATTTTGCCAGATAGAACAGAGGACTAATATCTAGAATGTATGAAGAACTCAAAAAATGAGATGCCACCAAGTTTAAAGACCCAGTTAGGGGCCAGGGAGATAGCTCAGTAGAGTAAGTGCTTGCCTGGCAAGCGCAAAGACCTGAGTTCAATCCCTGGTTCCGAAAAAAAAAAAAAAAAAAAAAACCCAGTTAAATGTGGGCAGGCAACATGAGTAGGTACATCTCAGAGGGAGAAATACAAGAGGTAATAAACACATGAAAATGTTCAACATTTCAGCCATATAGAAAATGCAAATTAAAACAACACTGAGATTCCATCTCACTGCAGGAAGAGTGGCTACCACTAAAAGCCAACCAATAACAAAGCTGGTGAGGCTGCTATCAAAAAGGAATACTTTTTTATTTTTGATAGGACTGTAAACTGATATACCTACTATGGAAAATAGTATAGCAATTCCCCAAAAACCTAAAAGCAAAAATTTCTTTAGACCTAGCTGTTCCCCTACTAGGTATCTTCCTTCCCCAAAGATTTAAAAATATAGCACAGTGATGTATACACATGCATGTGGAGATCAGTGAAATCCATATCCAAATCTTGGAAATAACCTACATATCCATCCACAGATGAATGGATTTACAAAATGACATTTACACACAATGGACTACGCCGGGCCATGGAAGCAGACACTTGAATCACATGTAGGAAGTAGATGCACCCTGAATCGCAGTGTTAAATGGAGAAACTTAGAAACACAAGTTTAACTATTAAAATGGTTTATCTTGTGTGCTCAACAACATTTTTCAGACAGGTCTAGAAATAGTATGGTGTGTGTGTATTCTCTGTAAGAGCAAGTGCGTTATTGAATCTGGACTTTAGGAGCCCTAAGGTCTGGCTTTAAATTCTTTTTGTAATATTTTAACTCCTTTATCCCTCCACAAGTCTTCCATAGCAATTAAGCCAGACTAGCAGAACATCCTTTACTAACATTACTCAGATTTTTCTTAAGGAAAAGTCTATGCAATATTCTCCATCATGTTCAATCCTACTCAGACTCGCCTAAAACAAGATTTTCCCTTTATGCTCTGCTGTATGAGTTTTGCAAATATTTCAGTATTACATCCACATGTATCTACCTATATGTGTACATTTATTTATATGTTAAAATATAGATTTATGCATTATAATCTAGACTATTAAAGCTTTGAAAAGATTTACATTTATATACTAAGTTTTATAGGAAGATATTTTTATAAGGACTTGTTCATAGATTTTTTGTGGTAATACAGAGGAAAAGCACCACAAATCAATTAAACTACTCAAGAACTGCAATACATTTCAACATATTGATATACATGTAATACCTTTTTTGTTTGGGCTCATTCACCCTTTAGTTCAGTTTTTAAAACTGGTTGAAAGTACCATTCCTAAAGCATTCATTAGATTCCATTTTATGTTGGCCTACTTTTAGAAACCAAAGAGACACACATTTAGATTTTAAAAAATAGAATTCTAGCTTAGACATCTGGAAACAAGTCTTCAATTCCATAATCCAGTATATGCTGGGAATTGTAAGAACTGTCATAATTAGAATATTTTAATATTGTTTATACCATGAAATTTTTTCATTAAGTTTATTGACCTCATGCTAAGATAGAAATTATTTTTAATAAATAAGAATTTATCTACCAGTTGTCAGAAACTTTTATATTTTACACTAGGGGCTTTTACTTTCCTCAAATCTGCAGGATACCTGCCATGAAGGAAATAAAACTATGAATTCCTAGCAGGGGTGTGGGCAGGCGAGGAGGAGGCAGAGTGGTCTTGGGGATAGTTTTATGAGTGCAAGTTTCTTATTAGTCTACTTTGTTAACGTCTAAGCTATGTTTAGAAAATGTTAACTCTGAATCCTCTGTATCTACCTTCCAAACCTACTAAATTTCACTGACTTGGTTTATTCTGCCTGAGATTTTCTCAGGCAGGAGGAACAGTTAGTGTGCGCTGCAAATGCCAAAAGCCCCAGTGCTCTCAGAGTTCCTGGACGTGCAGGGTCTAACTGCATCCTTGGTGCGAAGGGGCTATCCAGTCGGGTTCAGATGTCTTTGACCAGAGTAGTATATTTTATTTCATCTTGTCTGGATGGGGGCACTATTTTACGCAAATGCTGTAACAGCTTATGATTGTGTCCTACGAAAGAGGGGTGCTATTATTTCCTTTATTTGTTCCCACAAACATTTTAAGATAATATTGTAGGCAAATGCCTATTATGATCAAATTTGGATAGCCATCCTGTCTTCTCAACAAATACATTTCAGTCTTACACTCTCAAAACAGTAACAGGCCCAGTTCTTCTGTTATATGGTAAGTGTAATGTATAATTACATAATGTATAATTTAAACTGCAAATTAATTCACTTTATAAAGGATTCTTTTATATATGTTGCTTCTTAAATTGCAATGTTAGAGATTGATTTGTTTTGCACGTTTTTTCTTCTCCAAATATTCTTTTCTTTCTTCCATTGCCAAAATGCCCAAACCTAAGGTAAGTAGTTTTTTGTAATGTTTTAGAAATAACGTGTTGCGAGCTTAGTGACATCCTTCCCATGCCTCTGTTAAGGCCTACACCATGTGTCTCAAACAGCCATTCACTGGCTATTCACCTCTCATTTCCTGAACCCTGGAGCCGCCACTCCAGGCAAGGTCTAGTTAACCTTCCAGGCCACTTGGCTATGGTTTGACGTGAATATGGCAGTGGCACAAGGGACCCAAGCCCCACAGTTTGCAGGGCACAGCCTTCTGATCAGCAGCCTTGGCGTGAGCTGTGCTCATGCGGGTGAGGCTGGGGTCTGTGACCTCACCTCCCTCATAAATGTCCATTGAAAAGACACTTAGTACACAACTGAACATCGAAGTTCTGCATTTCAATGTGCAGTCATATTGTGGGGAAAGCGTTTCCCTAAGAGACTCTCCCCTTTGAGGATCTTGTACTTTCATTTGTCATTCTGGGGGAGGAGCCCAGAGCTTCAGCACTGAGCTACATCCCTATATCCCTGGCTCTTTTAGTCTTTATTTTAAAACAGGGTCTCCTGAAGTTGCTCAGGTGCTATTCCTCCAGCCAGCTTCCCACGCTCCTGGCATCACGGGTGCGTACACAATGCCCGGCTGTAATTTCTGTTTTAAGTGAAAAGTTTTGCTGCTGTGGGTGCCTTGGGCAAGGTGCACAATCAGAAAGAGGGAGCTGGGAGGGTTTTGTCTTGAGTTGGAAGCAGAGGTCTGAAGGGAGTGAAGGACCTGAAAGGCCCAAAAGGGTGGAAGCTGAGAGATGTATACAGTGAAAATAAGGAAAAGAAGCAGGAGGGAACTGAGAGTGTAAGCTCTTGGCTACACTCCACAGCCAGACTTACACAAGGCGACCTAGTGGGAAAGTGCTACGTTTGTGGTCACCTTCCAGAATGAGTCCCTCCTGTTCAGCAATGGTTTGCAGCTTCAAACTCTTCACATTTTCTGGGCCTGTTCAAGGAGTTGCATAAGCCAAAAAGACCCTTGGAGTTGTGCTTTGCTAAGCAGGTATGCAGGCTGCTGTGGGAAATGAGCATCAGAAGCTGTCCTTTGATTTAGTGAAAATCTCTCTCTCTCTCTCTCTCTCTCTGTCTCTCTCTCTCTCTCTCTGTGTGTCTGTCTCTCTGTCTCTCTGTCTCTGTCTCTCTGTCTCTCTCTCTCTCTCTCTCTCTCTCTCTTGAACTCAGGGCCTTGCGCTTGCCAGGCGAGTGCTTATTATACTGAGCCATCTCCCTGGCTCCCAACTTGAAAATCTCAAAGGCCACAGTTTGCTTTTGGCTGCAAAGGACGTATTGTTTCTGCCATGGTGATGGTTTAGTCTTAGCTTGTGCAGCTCTTCCAGAGACATTTGCTGAAAACCAGGTATTCTGCTGCACGGAATCTTCTTCATGACAGGGATATGGTAATAATAGTTGAGACTTGAAGTCAAACAACCCCTGTGCTCCGGTCTTCCCTTGCTCTCCTCCAGGAGCAGAGTAATGCCCTGCAAGCTCAGGCCATCCTTTTGGCTTACATAACCCCTGTGACTTGGGTAACTGTTGAGGGTTAGATTTCTCAGTTGCAAAATAGACAATACAGAAAGCCTAGTTTTCTAGTTGCAATTAGGATGACAGCCCCAAATCAGTGCGAGATGCAGTGTCTTCTCTGCGTTGTGGAGCTAGTGCAAGCACGCACTTTTCTTTAGTTCATATTGCTTAGTGTGAAGTGGTGTGTCTTCCAGTGAAACATAACATGAACCTTCTAGGCACAGACATGGTGAAGGACACTTACATGGGTCAGACAGAGGGCAGGGTATGCCAACAATTTGCATAAGGATATCATGGATACCTTGATGAGAAAGGAAATAGCACCAGCAAATTCTGGCACAAAACCAACAGGTAAGATGACAGCATGAGGGAGGCCTCCCTCCCTCACTCGATGCTTGCTGTCACCTGCCCACTCTCCTCAAAGGAAAATACCAGCTGCACCATCTTTTGAATTTGCTTAAAGCCAAATGTTGCCTTCACTTAGTACTGATAATACTTTACAGTACTGTATTTTCCTTCAATGAAGGCAGAACAGAACTTCATTAAATGACCTAGTACAATACCTGCTTTCTAGTGAATACTCACCAAAAGCTATTCTCTGTGACTACTTGTTCTAGAACTTGCTGTTCCTATTCGTAAGTACCCTAATATGCACTTAAGTTATTTTTTTTAAATGTAAGATTTAATTTGTCTTCTCAGAACTGATAATTTAATGCACAAGAAGCAGATAATTCCCCATTTTCCAGTTCTATCTATCAAAGTAAAATCAAAAATAAATTTTGTAACTTGGTAAATTTTTTTATAAATTTACTTTATAAATTATTATTGCATTTACTGGCTGTAAGTTAAAGAGATAAAGACCTCTGTGAACTATTGCAAATAAGCTGGAAACAATAATCCCTAGTTTATGGAAGTTGCCAAGTGCACATAAAGGGCTGCTCTTGTTGCAAAAGCCTTTGTAGTAGGAAGTTCTTCCAAACCAAAAAGGTTTGGTCTACTTATTGCCTCCATTTCCTTGTAGCAGGCGCAGCGACTGCTGGGGACAGTACAAGTACTAGAGGAAAGACTATGTTCCAACCCTTCGTTGACAGGAGCAAGGCAGGATTTCCAGCAGTATGGCTAGGCTTTCCTGAGGTGAGTGAGTTCGCAGATGAAACACACAGCACTGAGTGAGGTGTAGTGTTATTAAAAATGAGATTTCCAAGCAAAGGGAAATAGCTACGCCAGATTTCACCTCTTCGAGGCAAGGTTAGAGAGCTGTGAACACTTGGAATGTTTCTCCTCCTGATTTTAACAAGAAAAATGTAATAACTGTTCAAATTCCCATTACGAAGTTGTCAGAGCAAAATTAGAACATGATGTGCTCCAAGCCAGAGATTGTTCAGAATTTACCCATGCATGAAATCAGAATTGGGCAAAGCGCCAGAATCAGGAGATAAGTTGGTGAGGACTCATTTGCAACTAACTACTGAGGTATCACAAATATATTAACATTTTAAAAGAGAACTTTCAAGTACAGCCTACAGGGCACTAGAAATGTACACGTGTTAATTACTCTTCCTTATTGGTTTTTAGCACTTCCTACCATTTAAAATATTTTTACTTTATAAAGAAAATATGAATGAAAATCTTGTAGGTCATACATGCAGAATAAAGGCAACTTACTCATAAGCGTATCTTCTAGTTTGCTTCATCAGAGCTAGATCTGGAAGTCTGAAGTGTATCAGTATACAAATGTGAACTTATACCTAACAAAATGAAGTCAGCGGGGCTGGCGAGATGGCTCAGTGGTCTAAAGCACCTACTTGGAACAAGCTTGGCAGAGCACAAGGACCACGGTTCAATCCCCCAGCACCACATGCCAGCCAGCCCCGCCCCCTAGTGGGCTGAGCTGGCCACACACACACACACACACACACACACACAATAAATAAATAAATAAATGTTTAAAAAAAAAAAATGAAGTCAGCAAGTGACGAGTGGAGGGAATTCTTATACGGGGTGAGAGTACAGCCTTTAAACTTGGAGACAGAATTGTTCCACGTCTTGTCCAAAATCACAATTAGAGAATGAATTCATGTATCTTAGTTGTATTAAATTTAGTAATATTCCTCAGATTGCTGGTGATGTAGAGGAAAGAAATTTCAAACTGTAATCAATAATTATTAGCTAAGTCCCAATGACTGACTTATCTTGGGATAAATAAAATGTATAATAGGATACATTTGATTGATATCTTTTGCTGGCATTTTTTAATGCTTTCTATTAATTCTAAAATGTTTAATGAATACTAATAATTTTTTTCATTGTTTTACCTCCTTATGCTTTATTTCATTTTTCTGTCCTCTGAAAACTGCATTTTTCTACCTGTCTTATTCTATAGGCTCAATTTCTTTCTTTCTTCTCCACTTTTCATCTGTCCTTCAGGAAGTGTAGGCATTTCCCTCGGTTGGTACTTGTTAGCTTATATGTGTCTCATAATCTTCCAGTTAATGGCATTCAAGGCTCAGCCTTTAACCAGAGGCTCTGTTACTTGAACCCCTAGTTGGTGACCATATATTTCAATGAATTTTCTTTCTCCCACTTGCCACCATATCTGAAATAACTCAAAATTTACTGATCAAAACAATATTGTCCCAGTATGTTTTCTCTATAAATAATAGAATGCACCCATTTAACTAATTCACTTTTCCATCATTATTTTTCTTATAATTGTTTAGCAAGTGGTAAGTGAATAGTTATCACTTGTTTTACAGAGATGACGCAACCACGTAATGTAGTTATCACCACACAGTGGTGAAGCGGGTGACAAGATACACGGCCCTCACCGCATGGAGCATCTCAGGAGTTCAGGGTAAGGTCCAAGCACAGCCAGCCACAGGAGCAAAGAGGGAGGTCCAAAGGCGTAATTCATTCAGTGAACCCAAGAAAGTCTGTCTCTCTGGATCTCAAGAGATACATAGCTGAGTGGTGCGTGCCAAGGCTAGAACGGATCATCCCTGCCCTCGGAAGCATCACCTCATGCTGTTCTTGTCCCCTTCAGGTATCTACGTTCTCTCTGAAATGGTACAAGGTCTGCCTGAGGGACGCATGTTTTGTCACTAGTCTTTTCTGCTACTCTTTCACTGACGCCACCTGTCTAGGCTCCTCTGCCTCTTGCTGCATTACCCTCGCTCAGGTCTCGGGTTCCTCACACACATCCTCAGCTCAATTTAAGCCTCCACTTTCATCCTACACTTGATTCTTGTGAGAGTCTACACTGTGACAGGAGTATACTGTGCTACTTTCATTTTATTCATTAGATGCTGGTGTTTATCTGATCTAAAATATGTTGTCTTTGTCCAGGTAAATAGCTCAGCAACTTAAGTGCCTTCCTGGAAAGCACAAGGTCCTGAGCTCAATCCCTGGCACCAAAAATAAATAAATAAGTAAATACATAAGCAAATAAAATATGCTGTCTTTTTTCTGTGAATATAATTCCTACCTCCCATTACAGGCCTGGGTAGAGCTCCATGTCTTCCATAGTCTCTCTCTCTCTCTTTTTTTTTTCATAGTCTTTTTAGATGTCTTGTCAATATCCTTTCAACTTTGAAACAAGCAGTGAGGAAATGCATCCCACTCTTGTTTTAGACTTAAATCCTGAAAAGATGTCTAAATTTTAGTTGCAAATTTAGGTGAAGCAAATTGGAGTGGTTTAGCGAGCCAGTGACTGGCCACGTCCCCTTTTTGCCAGCCAACGGCTGCAGTTACACACATTTGCCAACTTCTAGGAAAGACACAGGCTGCTCTGAATATGGAACAGCCACTGCACAAGTAACCCAAGCCAAGAGACGGTCTAAAAGATGCTTTCACTTTACAGAACACTTTCCTCTAAAACTTTGCATTTAAATTTAACTGATAGATACCGATCATAAAAACATTTATATTAATGAAATAACAATTTTGATTCATCTACATCCTGTGCAACATGCAAGCCAGGTTGAACACATCCAGATTCTTAAAAATTAATCACTTCTACAGGCTGAACATCTTCAAAGTTCTTGTAGCTCCTTGAAATGCACACTTCGCTGTCACTATCCATAGTTACCCTACTGTTGGAAAAGCAATGCTGGGTCACCTACCAAGAGCCAGGTGAAGCCAAAGCAGGTCCTTACGCTGGCCTCAGTGGTGAAGTGGCAACTATTTTATGATAATGTCAAATCACAGGTGCTATTGTAGAAGGCAGCAGAGGCCTGACAGAGAGGGGAGGGTCAGGTCAGGAAAAGCCTCCTACAGGGAATGGTCTCAGAAGAGCATGAGGGCAGAGCGGAGTGTGGACTCGCACATGACCCAGAAGAGATGATCTGTAACAGGACTGAGCACCTGCTGTATTGCACTGTTCTTCTGGAATCTGTGGGGACTTCGAACCTCGATTGGCAGCGCCAAGTACGTATACAAACACATGAACACAAGAATTCAAACCAAAGACCTCAGGTCCAGATGTAGACTGTGCATTATGTTGGGCAAGAAACAATATCACCGAAATTAGCTTCTGAGCTTTGGAACCCACAGCCAATTAAAAAGTAGCGAATTAGAAGAGGAAGCTGCATTGCTACAGGCAGGAGGTACACTGGAGAACAGATAAAATTGTATCAAATTCATAGCTTGAGCTAAAAAATACTGAAGTTTTTCATGAAGGAAGAGAAACTATCCCCTTTGTTGTAGGCTACAAGAAAATTGTGTTTACTCATTTATTAAACAAATAGTAACAAAGGAAACAAGTGGGCAGTTATTAGCATAGCGGAGCCTGTGCACAGCAAAATCCCAGCCTGGTGAGGTAATTGGGTGACTTGCACAAGTTATGTATGTGGTATCTACTGGGATCACAATGTGGATCAAGTATGCTGGACTTACAGGGTCACCGAGGAGATGGTGACTGACTGATGGCAACTAATTCTTCAGGTGAGGGAACATCACACAGAAGGGAACCAGGAGTTAAAATTGCATGATTTTAGTAGAAAAAAGGTCATTCCAAGGAGGGAGGGAGGGAGGGAGGGAGGGAGAGAGAGAGAGAGAGAGAGACAGAGACAGAGAGACAGAGAGATAGAGACAGACTGAGAGAGAAATAGAGAGAGACAGAGACAGAGAGAGACAGAGAAACAGAGAGACAGAGAGACAGACAGTGAGTGAGAGAGAAAGAGAAAGAGAAAGAGAGAGAGAGAGAGAGAGAGTATGAGCACAAACCAGAAAGTAGGATTCAGAGCCTAAAGCACCTGAACACAAGTAATGCTTGAGGAATGGGCGCATAGGCTTATCTTATGATACAGAGTGCTATAGAAGATGCTTCATGCCTATTTTCTATAACCAGAATCTGCCAGCAAATATGCATCTGGAGGATGGACGTTCTAGGGCAGACTGACCTTGCTCCTTATGCACAATGATGGAGCCAGTATCAAAGCCAACTTTGTGTTCTGAGGAGAATGTGGGCCTAAGATTCTGAAGCCCTCCTGGTTTTCCAGGCTCTCTAACTATCCCACCTTGCCTAAGACATGGATTTCAATGCTAGCACTGCCATAATCTTCCACACATGAGGTAATCATGCTTCTTTCTCTCTCCTCTGACATCATGGATTTTTGTTTATCTATTTGTTTTGCTTCTAACTCTAATAAAGGTTTTTAGGTTCTCTGAAAAAATCCCTCCAGTCCTGTGGCAAGTTATTTGCAAAGGTAGCCACAGATACTCTGTCACCATGCCCACCCCTTTGCCATGTGTCCTAGCATTTCCTCCTGCCTGCCCATTGCCCACTCTGAAGCTAGGTTGGTTCTCTGACTTGGTTTGCTCCCTCCAAAACTGCAGAAAAATTGGTGCAGAGCCAGTTGTGGGGCTAGAGCTAGGAATTCTGGCAAGGTTGCCGCTCTTTCTTCTGAATACGTGACTAATTGCTCATTGCTAGGTAGCTACTCTATACAAAGTGACAGAAATTGTGAAACAGAGCTTGTGTTGGAAAACAGAGGTGAAAGAAATAAATCAAGATAAGAAAAACTTGCTGACTCAGCCTGCAGTACCCCAGATGCGTGGGGGGCGGCCCAGGCATGAGCCCTGTCTACTCAGAGAGTTTCTGTATAACAGAGAGCGCTTGCTCTACAGTGCTACTGAGTTTTAGGTGCTTGTTACAAAGCAACACATACGTGTGAACATTTCTAAACTCAAAGCTAAATTTGTGTTCTGACTAACTTCACTTAATAGCATGGTTCCAAGATTTATCTATTTTCCTACAAATGCCTCGCATCTCTTCTTCCTTGCCACCAAGCAGTGCTCCGCTGTGAATAGATGCCACAGTTTTTATCCACTTAGCTGTTGATGGACACACAGCTGCTTGCACACCCAACTCTTATGAACCGCACTGCTATACACGTGCTTATGCAAGTACTGAATACCTACAGTGAAAGTAGTTATGTATTTCAAACATGTAGTGATGAAAAACAAAACAAAACAAAAATAAAATTAGATTCAAGGAAAAGGGCACATGCTCATCAACAGGTAAGTGGACAAAAACAATGTGGTATCCATCCACATTTTGAATAATGAATGATGTTCCACCAAGAAGAGTTGTACAGACAAGAATTGGGCTGGTGGGTCTTACTAAAAGTATAAGTCTAGCTGTAGAGAACAATGGTGAACTTGAATTTCAAGAGCTAGAAGGAAGAATTTTGATTTCTTTTTTAAATTAATTTTATTGAGAAACAAATAGCAATGAGACAGTTTCAAAACTGATTAATAGGACAGTTATAATAATTAATACATTACATATTGTTGTCTTCATAGTGGTTATTCATAGTACAAAATGCAGACATGATATCCTGTCCAAACACTATCAGTACAAATCTTTCCTCTCATTGAATTAAGAGAAAGTAGCTGTATATCTATCCTATGTTGTATATACAGATACAAAATGGTCCTTCATTTGTATCCCCTTTTTTATTTAGTTTTGTCAGAGATGGGTATTCCATTGCCGTTCAAATATTATAGGTGAGTGAATTCAGCAAAATAATCCAGTATAGTCCAGTGGTTCATGATAGTAGTAGGTTATCCATAGGACTGGCAATGTCAGAAGTTGTTGACTTGAGCCTTTTACAGCTCAGCATATTAATATGGCTTTACTTTTTGTACCTTGTTTTTATACTTTTCTTTTTATTTTATTTTATTTTTCCCATAATTTTATTGATAAACAAATAGCAATGAGACAATTGATTTCCTTTACCACAAGTGACAAATGTGTCGGCAATACATATGATTAACTGATTTAAACAATGCACAGTGTACGTACACATTCAAACATCACACGCTGTGGTGCCTGTTGATTGTGGAAGTTTGTTTCATGTGCTAGTTAAAATGCACTTCATTGTTGTTTTAAATAATCCAGACTCTGAAGCCACAAGATTTAATTGCTAGTATTTAGTGTATATGTGGATTTCTGCAATTGCTTCCTGTCAGTCTCAGTATCTTTGGTTATAAAAATTGGATAATAAAATAATTATTTCAAAAGAAATTGCATAGATTGTGAGTATTGTATCATGTACACACTCAATAAATATAAATTATTGACTGGAATAGCTATATGCAGCAATAAAATTTTTATTGCTTGGCTAAAACTTAATGACTCAAACATAAAGTAGTTTAAAATAATGGAAAAAATTCAACCCTATTCAGAAACGTTTTGGGAATATGGGAATCTCATGGAATCAGAAATATCTGGGGCTGGGGAGATAGCTTAGCAGCATAAGCACCTGCCTGGCAAACACAAGGTCCCAAGTTCAATCCCAGTACTGAAGGAAAAAAAAAGAAATTTCTTATCTTTGGCCCTTTGGCACCCCAATATCATTCATATTTTTTGATGTACTACACATCTTTGAATAATGATGTTTATTCCTTTCTATTTTAAGCAATTATTGTTGCTTCGGTTTTGAATATAACCAAAAGGGAACAATATTGTATTCACTTTGCTGTCTGATGCCACAAAATCTCTTTGCTTATAAACAGCTACCATTCATCCTGAGATGACAGGGAAGACTCACATGCCAAGTTTCTGCACCAGCAGGGGCCTCTCTGTACTTGAAAACCATGAATGGAAAGAATACAGAAAGAATCTGTTGTCCATTTATGGAGGAGGACTCTTAGCTCACAGGGTGAGCCTCTCAGGAAGTTCATTTTATGGAATTTGGTAATTCTGAAAGTTGACAAATGAAAACTCAAAGATTTGTCTCCCAATTAAACTTATTTTATATTGCCCATCTTTGTCCTTTGCTACAATTTCACCTACCTTGTTTTCAAAGGAAAATACATGGGGGCATTTGAGGGTATAATTTTGCCAGCGATGTAGAATGTACATTTTGTTTCATTACATGAAAAATGAATAGCTGTTTTAATAACATCTGTGACAATGCATGAATCTTAGGCCCTAAAAATGTAAGTGACACACATTTATTATTTCCACAGAACTTTTTATCTCAAGTTCTAAATGACTCCCAAGTGAATGTTAAATCCAGACATCGTCTTTCATTCCTTGCACTCTTCCTTTTGATCTGAGGAGAGCCAAAACTTGATTTATCTCATCACATTATTCATTTGCCTGTCATTCAAGCTTTTTTTTATGATTTCTTTCCCTTTCAGTCAATTTCCAGGAATAACTTCTTTTATTCTATGCAGGATTTTTTTTTCCTTTCCATTTTTACTAACATTCCTGCACATAAGCATAATGACAGTCTTCATCCAGAAAACTCCTTTTTTAACTCTAACCTCCTTTATTCTCATGGAAAATAAACCTGATTCTCATTATTCAAGGGCAAGATGACATTCTGGGATAGAACTTGGCTGATTATTAGGAGATCCAGGTCCACGAATGGGGCAAAGAATTCCACACTCTGTCCTCAGTGTTGCTATGTGTAAAATGTGGACATTCAGATAAATGATCTCTAAGCTTCCAAAGGCCTTGAGGAGCCACTGCTGCCAAAGCCTGAAACAGGAAATCATGATATGCTACAGTTATACAGGTATGTCCTGCTCCAGAGTGAGCAAGGAAGACTAATGCCTACAACATCAATGGTTAATGGAAAGGATTTCACCAGGGGTTTTAGGAAAGGATTTGTTGGTCCCTCATCAGTTCCTTCAGAAACAGCATGATCTTGAACTGAAGAAGAGGGGAAGAACAAAGCTGCAGCTCAGAAATCCTGTCATTCCCTGGCCACAAAGTGTACTGTCACCTCCCCAACTGAACAAATATGAAACAGACGAGCTCATGGTCCACAGCTTGTCTTCCTTTTCTTCCCCTCTCCTTGCATCTGTCTCTCTTCCTTTTGGTTCTCTCTCATGCCTTTCTTCAGTGAGGACTTATGTGAAGCCAGCATTGGGGTCCACTTGGCAGTGTGCCAGGACCCAAAGGACAATGGCATCCTCTCTCCCTCCACCACATACCAGGTCTCTAGCCCAGTGATTAGGAGAACTTCATGACCAAACATTGAATGGAGTCAATTTTAAATTTTAAAGTACTTAAAATTTGACTTCAAACATGGAAGAGTTAGGGTAAGAGAAAGCTAAGCACGTCACTTAGGAAAGTGAGTTTCATCCAGCAGAGATGGAAAGGTGCGTGGAGAGGATTAAAGTCCCAGGCTCTGTGTGGGTCCCCATCCATTTGGGGCAGGAGGGGCAGCAAGAGCAGCAGGAAAAGGTGCAGGAGGGAAGGAGGACAAAGCAAGTGGCAGCACACAAGCAAGCCTGGTCTGCTGAGCACGGCGGCAGTGTCTCCACTGCTGCCTTCCCTAGACAACCGTCGCCTTCAGTCTTTAGGGGACCTGGCCTTGCTTTATTGTTTTGGCTTTTGTTCTTGTTCTTAGGACATTCTTGCTCTCTCCTTGTCAGATGTAAGTGTACAATTAACATACAGTGTTTGAGGAAGCCTAAATAAACCTAGTTTCAGGTAGACAAAAGGACCAGACACGAGTTACGAATGACCTGCATAATCAGAGTTCATTGACAGAGCATGTGAAGTGAAATTCTGTCCATTCCACCCAAAAGCAAAGCACAGCAGCTGTGTTTCCTAAGCCTCCCTACTGAGGACGGGCACCTGCGCACTGGAGCGCCACCTAGATTGGCTGCAGCAGGTATTCCAGGTGGAGCGGTGTGGGTGTCTCCATTCCTAACAAGATCCAGGTGCGAGTTTATGAGTGAGGAGAAAAGGTTGCTGTGCAGTCATCGTGAGATCAAGACTATGTCCCTGAATTTCACAAAGTTGTACAGATGATAGAAAGAATTAGAGGGCTCTTGGCTCCTGGCTTTTTTATCTTGCCTTCAGAAAAGTCATTGCTTGAAAAGAGTTGTACACAGGACTGCAAGTTTCAAAACTAATTGACAAATTCAAATGGCAGTCTAATCTGGAGGACTCCTGAAGGAAGGAATGGCTGCCTATAGCAAATCTGTGTCTAGAGGCCTGAACTAGGGGAAGAAAAGAGCCATTGCTGTTGTCCTATCTACCTCCCCTGGCTTTGCATAAACCCCGAGGAGCTGCAAAGCATGTGGCTGATTAGGGATCCCGCTGCACAAAATTCACTGCAGAAGGATGAGGCTGACACTGTACACCGCTGCGGCAGCGGCTGCTGCTGCTCATATGCATAGAAACAGCCCACGAGTCCAGAGGATCAGAGTAAGCTTTTCTCTTCACACATAAGCCTGACATAAGCCTGCCCCTGACAACTGTGTATGATGGAAGATCCTACAGTGAGTTAGAATCCTGAGGAATCCAGAAATCCTGCCTTTTACAGCCTGTCTGCTACAAATATATGTCACTATGAACATCAGGACCCCTAACGAACCACAAGAAAAAGCAAGTTGGAAATCACTGCGTTAAATCCAGGTGCACAGGTGCGCATGTACTGCCTCGCTGTCTGTACCCCTTCCCAGCATGCACATGTGTGCACACACGCACACACACACACACACACACACACACATCCCACGTGATAATCACATAAAAATTTAAGCATCAACCTCAGTATGGGGGAGAACACAGTCCTATCCCACACAAATGATCGATGCAGATATAACAGCTCTAATGTGGTGTACCACCTTCTAAATTTTTAAAACAATTTTATAATAGTGTTTAAAACCAGACAGGGACAGTTTTGAGAGCAGAACTATATAAAAGGATTTAGTTAAAATGATTCACTTGTGGATTTAAAATAGCATTAGGTGGTTTGTGGAAAGTGTTCTGATTTATGCTTAATATGGATGGTGCTTAAAAGTCTGGGCGCGGAAAGGTACACCCCGGGAGGCATTCTCCGGGAAAATGCGGGCCTTAGATACAGCCGGTGTTTGCTTCCCAGCCGGCCTCCCTGAATATTAACATTCGAACCACCCACGGAGGCTTTGCAGATGCTTCAGTGGGCAAACGAGAGCGGGATGGGAAAATTTATATCTCACTGCTTCTTCTTGTTTATTTACCGATAATTCTCGTCAATTTGGTTGACTAGAGGATGAAAATTAAGCTAGCGTGGACGAAGCTAATGCAGAAATACAACCACATTTAACCAATATTCTAAAACTAAAATAACAAAGAAAACCGACCCTACTTCTGTTTACAAATTGTTCATTCAATTTCATGCTATTTGTATTTAACCATATGAGAGAAGCCTTCAATACTTAGGCAAGTAACGTGAACGTAATCACAGTGTCACTACTTTTATTATAGTATCTTCCTTCAAAGAAATTTGGGTGCTATCTCTTTGAATCCTCGTAGCGTCTTTCCAATGTGTCTTGAAATATTTATTACCTTCTACGAACTCCTTTCACAGGTTGTCACAGGGGCCTAGAGAGTACAGCCTGTGAGGGATTTGGGCACATACATCACCCCACTAATTTTTAAAAATACTTTTCAGTTTCTAAAATATGCTGAACACGGTTCTAGGCTCTGGGCCTCCTGAATGACGGGTCAGTAAGTTACCTGCCTCGCGGAGTGTATTCTAGGCAGAAATAGATAACGAACAGTTAAAGACATAAAGTACACTGCAGAACACTAGAGGTCGGTGGGAAATGGGTACCGGGGTGGGCGCACTACGCACAGAAGCCCGAGAAAGCCTCTGAGAAGGGAACGCTCAGCCTGAGACACGGTAGCCCAGGCGCAGAAAACAGGGAAAGGCTCTGGAGCTGGAGCGGCCTGAAGAAGGGCGCGCCGCTCGCTCGGTGCGCACAGCGAGCAGGAGCGGGCGATGCGGGAGGAAGGGGGAGCGCAGCTCGCGGGGGAGCAGCGGTGCGGGCCTCGCAGGGGGCGCGCACCGCACGGCATGAAGTTGTTCTAAGTCAAGGGAAGACACGGGAAGGCTGCAGGAGCTGAGCTGAAATAAGCCAAGTCATTTTGCAAAAGACAAGCGGCTGCTAGGTGGAGGAGGATGCCCGGGCCGCGTGGCTGGGCGGGAAGAGAGGCAGGCGGGTCGCTGGCCAGCGTCCTGGGGCCGCCGAGCGTAGGACTGCGTGGAGCAACTTGGAAGCCTTCATTTCTCCTGCGTAAGATGCGTCATGACTAACGGTGAATGTAAATAAGAGCTACTAAAGAAGAAAGAAACGCGCTTTGTCCGAAGGAAGTGAGACTTCACCGAGCAGCGAGCCGCGAGGGCCTCGATCTCGCGCTGCGCAGCCTTTAGCGCTGTGAGATAGAGTTCTGAGCTCTGTGATGCAGAGAAGAGACAGCAGAAGGGATCAGGGTTTCCTGCTCTTTTCACAGATTCTGCTCCAAGCTGCAGTGCGGAGTCCACCGCTCCGGCCAGGGAGGCGAGCCGGGCCTGCTTTGCAGCCCGCCGCCTACTGCGCGCTCCCGGCGCAGGAAGCGTGTGCAGGTCTGCGGCGGCAGGTGCTCCGGCTCTGAGAAGTCCTCCGCTTCGTCCTCTTGGTCTTGTCTCAGAACTGGGAAAATCTGGGCTCCCGCAGGAGGCAGGAGTTGAGAGGCCGTTTATTGACTGATGATTCCAGACGCGAACCCGCCACCCGCTCCTCCTGAGACCGGTCAGAGCGCGTTGCTTCCGTGGCCGCTTGTCCATAAAGTGGAAGCGGGCCAGCGAGATAGCTCAGCGGACTACGCGCCTGCCTAGGCGAGCTCAGGGCCGGGTCGATCCCGGTGCTGCCGCGCTGGCCCTCGCCTGGGTGTGCTGAGCCCGCCCTGAGTCCGGACATGGGGGCGCGCGCCTGTAGTCCCAGGCTGGGGAGGCTGAGACAGGAGGATCGCTATTAGCTTGAGCTGTGCAGTGAGACCAGATGCACTTTCTAAAAAAGGGGAGTGACTCAGAACCTAACTTTTGGTCTTGAATGAGCTAACTCATGTAGTACATTCAGCCTGTCACACCCTGCTAATCCGACTGTAAATCACGTTAACCTTTTTTTTTTTTTTCGGTGCTGCAGATCAAGCCCAGCAAATACTCTGTGTCGCTGAGGTGAGCCATTGGCCCGAGCTCTTAACACCGGCTTGTGGCTGCTCGAATCACACAGATGGGTAACGGGGCTGCACATTTCTGTTCAGGTTTTTATATTTTTCAACAGATTGACTACAGTGAAAAAAATGTCATGTAAATAGATAAGGAAATTTTTTCAAGTTTATTTATCAGTTTCTGTCACAAAATGGGAGATCAAAGATTTCCCTAATATTATTTATTTTATTTTATTTTTTAATTTTCTTTCTGTACTCATTAACTTTGTTGAAAATGAATAATCATTATATAGCAAATTAAAAAATGTAGACAAATATTGAAATGTAAAAGATATAAGATGTAGACAGAGTGAATTTCAGAAAAGTATTTCTGAAATGAATATATGTGAGATTAATAGATTGCACATTGTAAAAAATATTTACAAACTTAAATGAATATAGCAACAAAGATTGTCTAAAATAAACATGAAGAAGAATTTACAGATCAGTCATGTAATAGTTCTCTCTGTGCCAAAATAAAGAAACATAGTCATGTAATTAGAATTCTTGAAGTAGGAAGGGGTAGGCAATAAATATTTAAAGATTTAAAATGTCTGAATTTAGTTAAAATTATGGCACCACATTTCTAAGAAAAATGAACCTTTTGCACAAGAAATATGCATAAAATCATAACAAGATACACAAAATTGAAATTGTCCAAAACTAATTGTAAAGAAAAAAGCCATTAAAATATACATATAGAAAAAAAAACTAGCTATGAAAGAACAAAACTGAATAGCATCTTATTCCATATCAGAAAAATAAAAAACAGCAAGTGGGTAAGAAACTAGAATTATTTATTCAAAGGACTGAAAAAAAAAATCTGTCCTCATTGAATTTTATACTTAGCAAACATACCTTTGAAAACTAAAAGTAAAATATTTTCCAATTATACAAACTTGACATATTCTAACACCTTCAGATGTAACATATAGAAAATAACAAAGACCAAAATCCAGAAGGCAAGAGAAGTTGCTGGATGGTCCTGGATAAAGAATAAAGAGCTCTCAGAATGGTAGTAATGCAGGGCTATGTAAAATATCATTATATTAGACAAACCTGTTTAAAAGATCATTGAACATTTCCACTAAAAAGTATCAATCTTATGTCAGGCTATATACATATTTTTTCATATATATATGTGTGTGTAAAAGACAAGGAAGAACTAATATAAAGTCAATGGAAAATGTAAGTACACTTTAAAGTTTCTTATACTAGGAGAAAATATTATACCATATCTTATAAATAAATTGTAAGTCAAAGAAACAGTATAAATCATAAAACAAAAATTAAAATTAAACAACATTCAGAAAATTGTATATTAATTGAAAATTAATTTAAATATTTCAAAGTAATATTCAAAAATTAAAATTAAGTTGCGAGTCTAAGAGGCCAGAATGTAGTGCATTATATGTACGAATCTATGATCAATTCAGAGTACTCACATAGTATTTAAATAGGTTAATATATACAAAAATAGCAACTAAGAAAAAGTTTTCATGATAGTAAAGAATCACTAAGAATGAAACATAACAAAAATACTGGAATGGCAAATATATGACCAGCACTTCTAACAGTTTGGGGATAGGATATCATACAAAATTCTAGGCTATGGTGGACATGGACAGTGTTCATGACGCTTACTGGTGGCCAGGTGTCACTTGTGGGACTGAGCTACTGCTATTTCCTTGATATTCGTCTTGTAGACCTGGACAGAATCATGACCCATAGGGTGCAGAAGTCCATTTGTAGAGTATGCTAATGGAAATACTTTGCTGCTGTATACAAAAGAATAATTGAAAGAATGCTGTTGTATACCTCTTTTTCTCCTGCGTTTAGTTGTTTGCCCTATTGGGTGGGTTCTTTCTGTTCTCAATCATGGAGTTGTGGTCATTTTGCTCCCTCTCTAGAACATCTTTTAGTAGTCTATGTAGGGTTGGCTTTGTTGTCATGAAATTCTTTAGTTGTTTTTTGTCATGGAAGTATTTCACTTCTCCATCAAACTTGAAAGAGAATTTTGCAGGTACACTATTCTGGGCTGGAATTTGTTTTCATAGAGGACTTGAAGTACTTTGCTCCATGCTCTTCTTGCCTTCATGGTTTGTGAAGAGAAGTCTGCCATTATTCTGATGAGTTTTCCTTTAAACGTGATCTGTTTCTTTTCTCTAGTGGCTTTCAGTATATTGTTCTTGTACTGGATTTCTGTGATCTTGACTATTATATGTCTTGGTGTGTTTTTAATTGGGTTGATGTTATTTGGAGTTCTGTATACTTAGGTTACCTAAATGTCAGATTGTTTCCCCATATTTGGGAAGTTTTCTGCTATTACTTCCATTCATAGTCTTTTTATATCATTTGTATTGACTTCTTTCTCATTGATGCCTATTAGTCTTATGTTGTTCATCTTTGCATCATCTTGCACATGTTGAATTGTTCTTTCCTGCATCCTAGTTGTTTTTAAGAGACCTTCTCTTGCCTTTTCACTAGCTGCAATAGTGTCTTCAAGGTCTGAAAGTCTGTTTTAACTTCCATTGAAATGGTTTTGCCAGCTTGTGATTGAGATTTTAATTTCCTGTGTATGACTTTGAATCTGCTTCATGCATTCTGTTTCTTTCCTATATTGCTCATTCAAGGATTCCATCATTTTTCTATTCTCCTCTATCTTTATATCAGTGTCTTCTTTAGAAGCACTTAGACTTCTTTCATTATAGTTATCATTTTTTTCTTTCTTTTAATTTAATTTATTTATTTTTTTACAGTTCTCGATAAATTTTTTTTTTGGAAGAACCAGGGATTGAACTCAGGCCCTTGCGCTTGCCAGGCAAGTGCTTATTCTACTGAGCTATCTCTCAGGCCCCTCAATAAACTGTATAATGTAAATGTTACAACTCACGTTATGAACATAGCAATCATACCATAGTATTCAACTTTTCAACATAAAAAATATGATCATATATAACAAATAGAATATGTTCATTCAAAAGAAAAAAGTAATTTGATCAAATATGTTCATTCAAAAGAAAAAAGTAATTTGATCAAAACAATCCCAAAATTGAAGTACTTATCTTGCTCAAAATGCTAATGGAATATGGAGACAAATGATAAAAAGAAATAAAACAAAACAGCATATTAACAAAATGAGAATCTCATTGTGAAAGAGTAGAAAGGGTAGAAACAAATTACCATTTCTTTTTTTACTTCAGAAATTATTTCTGATTTCCTCTATACCTTTCTGCAGTTGTTTCTTTACTTCAGACACTATTATTTCAGAGATTTCAGGTGTATGAATTCCAATTTCTTCTATGTTAGTGTCTCCTGCATTTGTTCTGGGTGGGCTCGGGGCCTGAGAATGCATTTTGCTCCTTCTCTTTGTCATTTTGTATAGCACTGTCTTCTGACCTTTGGTGTAGAGCTTTAGTAGAGTTTTTACCTTAGTACCAGGTCTGGATCTACCAAGTTCAAACTCATCTACGTGGGTGTGGCTTGGGTCTGGCTGCTGTGCTCTACTTCTTCCTGCTGTAGCCCTTGAAAGTGAACGAGCTGTGCCACTCTGGCAAGATGTTCTGCTCCACGATCAGCTGGGTGGGTCTTGCCTGTAGCCTCTCTGCAGAGGGTTCTGCAGCCAGGTTCCACACCGGGCCTGTCTGACGGAGGAAGTTTCACACATATGTCGGACTTGTGCTCTAGCTGGAGTGAGCATCTGGAGGACACTAATACTATTTCTTTTTTTTAAATTAATTTTATTGAGAAATAAGTAGCAATGAGACAGCTTCAAAACAGGTTAGTAGGAAATTTACAATAACTAATACATTGCATATTTTTGTCTTTGTAGTAGTTATTCCTAGTACAAGATACAGACATGATATCTTATCTAAACACTATTAGTTCAAACTTTCTTCTCATTGAACTAAGAGAAAGTAGCCGTATATCTATGCCAACTATTTTGTATATATAGTTTTGTTTTGTTTTGTTTTGTTTTGTGGAACCGGGGATTGAACTCAGGCTCTTGCACTTGCCAGGCAAGCGATTATTCAACTGAGACATCTCCCCGGCCCCTATATATATATTTACTACAAGATGGTCCTTCATTTATATCCCCCTTTTTTGTTTACTTTTGTCAGAGATGGGCATTCCATTGCCATTCATATATTGTAGGTGCATGAATTCCGCAAAGTAACCCAATATAGTTCAGTAGTCTATAATAGTAGGGGGTTATCTGCAGGACTGGCAATGTCCAAAGTTGTTGACTTGAGCCTTTTACAGCTCAGTATATTAATATGGTTTTACTTTTTAATACCTTGTTTTTATACTTTTCTGCTGGATGGTTAAGACCAAGATAAAGCAAGACCTATATAACAAAAAATTTAACTTTTGTATTTAATAAGTTCAGTCAAGTCCCCTCAGGATTTATCCTGAAATCTTGTACTGCAGTTTGCGGATCCTTTTTCACTGTCAGCCATGTGAATGAGTCACAGCCATTGCTTAACGAATTTGTTCTATGTGAAAACCTGAGAGAATGTTTTCTCTCCAAGTGACTCTCCTTAGGCACAGACTACATCATCGATCAGTTTCCTCTGTGGCCCCATAATCTCCTTGATCAGAAAATTTGGGACACCAATAAGTTACAGGATGTTACAGTACAGGTTCCCTTATGTCATGTCCTGAGTCCTCACTGACCTTGAAGCCTAATACTATTTCAATTGTTGCGCAGAAGTGTGTGAGCATGAGTGTGTGAATTTAAAATATACCTGCAAATCAACATCTTACCATAAACATTAAGATTAAGCCTTCAATATATGCATATATTAAATGATCTATTCATAAAGCAAAACCATTAGTACCAAAATAAATATTATAGAAGAGCCATAAGCATTGTTGATATTTTCTAGAAAAGCATGAAAAGTACCATCCTATATAATATATATATATATATATATATATACATATATGTATATACATAATTTGTGAGCATATGCTCAGATATTTTTATCCTTTTTCCTTATCCATTTCTACTTGTACACTCACAAAAGCCTGACACAATCAGAAAAATATATGTTTCCTCATCTATCTTCTGAAAAGAACTTAAATAACGGCTTAAATATAAAATATATGAAATGAGTGTTATTCAAATCATCCTAAGCTACCAAGCTCAGCAGGAGCAAGCAGGAGGCCAGGAAACGGCACTTGCCTCGGTGGAAGCCATACTTTGGAGCAGGCTTTCACTGCAGTGAAATTTGCTAAAGCTAACATTAAATATTTAATTTATTTCTCACTAGGCTGGGACCACTGAATACCAAGCCCTCAGCATGCCCCATGAACGACTGGCACCGGAGGTTTCTACCCTTGAAGAGTAATCTTAAATGCAGTAAATCATCCTGTTTAGTGCACAGTTAATTTAGGGAATTAACTGTTTCCCTGTCGAACGTTCTATTGATGATTAGGGTGAGGTAAGGCGTGTCCCCCACTTAGACTTTGTAGCCACAGACCAGAAGTTGCACTGCCTGCGGAACCCGAAAGCGTCAATCCCGCCCCATAGCTCCAGTATACTAATCAAGGCTTGGAAAGAACAAGAGCACTGAAAGTGCCCATGTGTAGGGACAGGGAAACAGAACTTGTCACACGATGCCACGCTACGCTTAATTCCACAAGACAAGCTAATAACAAAAGAAACAAAACAATAATGTAAGAGAACAATGTGTTCTAACAAACGAGTTATTAGGAAATGTCAGATTTGATTGACAAAGAAATCAACACTGTACTTTCAAAGCCACAGATTGACTTACCGTTATAACTACTATATCACATACAGAGATGGGGTTTGGTTTTGAGTTTTATGTTTCTTTTTCTCTCATCAATACAATGGGTTGAACCTAGGATATATTGGAGAACCCAAATATAGATGAGTCTTCATTTATTTACCAATGACATGCTAGAATCACAGTAGTGTATTTATATCTAAAAATGATAACATTTGCTTCTAGCTTACTATACTTTTCCCTGTTATTAAAATTGAAATGTATTTTAACTGATACATTAAAAGCAGAAAAATTATACATTATTGTAGTAGACCATGTGATATTTGGAGATATACATATATATATCTGTTAACCCAACGTTTGTCATTTCCTTGTGGTTGGCACTCTCAAACTCTGTTCTCTAGATTAAAAATCCTCAGTCTATCCTGAGCATCTGAGCATTATTTACAGTCATCCTAACCTCCAATAGCCCTTGGATCCATCTATGAGACTGATTTTCTTGTGTTCCATTATGCACGAAATGATGTCCTGTTTTCTGAATCTACTTTCCTTCCCATACAAGCCACACAGGTGAAGAGCAGACTCGGTGTTGTAGTTGCCAAACTTGCATCTCGGCATTATTTCTTACTTTCTCTACCTTATAGCAATCTATACACTATTGGCATTTCTTGTTGTTCTAAGTATATTAAATATTCATGGCTCTGCCTTCTCATTGACTAAGCAATAAATCAAATATCTCGAATAAAACATTTTTAGATATCTTTATTATTGCGCTTTTGGCCCATGCCCTGATATTTGGCCCGTGTGTGTGTGTGTGTGTGTGTGTGTGTGTGTGTGTGTTTGTCTGTGTGTGTGTTCTTTGACTGGAAGAGTATTTAGTGCTCCTGTACTTGTTCTCTTTATCAAATGTGAGGCCCTAAATAATTCAGATTTTTTGACTAACGGTGGGCTCTCACTTCAAACAGTCAAGTGAAATGAAGTATCTTTAAGATAAAATAAAATAAAATATTTAAATTTTTAAAAAATGTAAAAAAAAATTAAGGAATACTTTTTACCTTTTAAGCAATTCCTTTTTTAACAGCATCTGCACATGATATAATAATGATCATAAATCTTCAAATTCATGACATATGTTTAAAGGCAGAAGGCCTGAAGTGAGGTACATGAGAAAGCCTTAAATTCTGTCACTAGAATTTCTTAAATTAAAAGTCACAGAAAAAGAAAGCCTCAAACTTCTTCTTTGAAGTGCTTTGAAAGGATGCATTTGTTGTTGTTGTTGTTTGTTTTTCCTGATCTCACCATTGATTTATCTCATTTCCATTTTTTTTCTCTTAAATGTTAAATATAACAAAACAGAAAATAGGCGTCAACTCCCAGAGGGAGGTAACAATGAAGAACTCCGCTAATTTAAGCTGCTAACGACAACAAAATAATTTGGGCTCTCTTGTCCTATGTGCATCTTCAATTTGTGGCTTTGCATTGTGAGCTAATTGCCAGTTTAGCAAACAGTTCATAAATTCTGCCTCTAACTATGGCTCATTTACCCCAGTTACTATAAACGGCTGCCCAAGTTGCCTGGC
>NW_004524588.1:23100530-23103303 GCF_000260255.1 Octodon degus
GAAGTCTGAGAATGTCATAGTCACTTCCTTGCTGCTTTTGCACAAATCACAATCTAATTTAACTGTGGTTAGTTCATCATAAGAAGCAGAAGGATGGTTAGAAATTAGAGAATCGACCACATCAACCTTGACTTCAGTGACAACCTACAGGTCTTTCCCATAAAAGATGACCAGAGCAAACTTTATCATAGCATGCTTACTTCTCTTTGCCCTGATAAATTGTACATATAAAAGTGATTATATGTATAATACAAATATATTTTTCAGTGATCATTGCATTTCTAGTTGTTTCTGAAAAACCTGTGGTACTGATCTAATGTTTTTCTCTCCAATTGCAAGTGGTGGGTCCATTTCTGTGTCTCATACCACAACTACATGGTACAACAACAACTGTATTCAATTTTTTTCTAGAGAAAAGGAAACTATTCAATATATTCTGAAGGTAAGACACTATGTCAGTTTAAATCAATATTAAAAAGGAAAAGGAAAAGGTCACTTGTCTAGTGGGGAACAAAACTGATATGCAGTCTATAACACAGGATAGAATAACTGTTCCCAGTAAACCATTAGAACAGAGTGTAATTTACTGAGTATGGGATATTATACATGTGTAATGTTTTATTATATTCTCATAATAATATTATAAGAAAGTATAATTAGCCCTGTTCTAAATAATTAAGTCAAAGAGAGTGTCTTAGTACATATATGTAGCAAGTAGAAAGCTAGGCAGGCAGAAAGCCAGTTCAATTTTACTTGACTCCTAAAGAAGATCTAAGTCTCCTTTACTATATAAAAATCTTTGAGAGTTCAAAGAGGAAAAAATAAAATTCAGATAGAAAATTTTTTTAAAAAGTCTGGATGGAATGCCATTTGAGATAGTTCTTGCATAAAATTTTGGCATGTAGCAACAGAATGTATCCCAGGAAAGTAATTCAGAATTTAAAGAAGCACAATCATGAATCCAGGACAGACACTTTTGTGGAAAGTATTCTTTGGTCAAGGAATAGTGCATGTGCAAAAGTGGGATAGAACAGCTGAAGAAAAATTAAGAAGAACACATAAGGCAGATTGAGTTTTTTATTAACTTAGTAATGAAATGACAGTCTTTTAAAGATTCAGAGCAACATCAATATTTATTAGTTCATTTTTAAACTGACTTTGGTGAAGTCACTTGATCCCTTTGAGTGTAAATTTTAACATTTGTGTAATGGAGATGACAACACAGTGTAATTTAGAACTTCATCAATGAGCACATACGGGGAAACAGTGGGTTAAGAAAATGACCTAAATAATTTATCTACCATCCTGCTATTTGCACCTCTTGGCAACAACATTTGCTAGAAAATTTTCCGTTTTGATGGACCCCAATATGTTAATCCTTTCTTTTGAGTGGGATTATAAATTTTATTCAGAATAAGTATCAGTGAAGGAGAAAGAAGATAGGGGAAGACAAAACTAGACTCACAAGGTGAGGAAGTAATGCAGGACCTGTTGGGGATCCTTACTGTCCCGCACAGCTTGATTGAATAATACTTAGGACACTTTTCTTTACAGTAATGTGGAAAAAAGAGATAGACAGTGATGAATACAGTCATTACATAAAAGAGAAAAGAGTTTAGTAACCAAGGAGGGTGCCGCACAGCTGTGAAGTTCAGGCTGGGAGAAAACCTGTGTTTCATTCACTTCACTCCTGACACTGAGAACTGCAGTGCAGAGGCCCTGACAAATCTTAGATACGACCATATGAAACCAAATCACTACTTATTCACTTTTAACAGACCATAAGTCAGTTCTTTACAGTTCAACTAAATACCTGTTGGATGGGTGAATGAATAACAGGAAATTTACTGAGAGCCTCAAATATTACATGGACGACTTACAGCCAAGAAACAGAAGATTTAGAGCAACAGTTTTAGCAGAAGGATGACACAGTGAAGGATGCGCTCTGGCAGCGAACCATGATGTATACAAGGATGGAGAATGAGAAGCAATGAGATACAGCGAATGATGTTTGCTGCTTGAAGGGCCTCACATTTGAAAGAAAGAAAGAAAGAAGAAAGAAAGAAAAAAAGAAAGAAAGAAAGAAAGAAAGAAAGAAAGAAAGAAAGAAAGAAAGAAAAAGAAAAGAAGGAAAGAAATGAAAAGAAGAAGGAAGGAAGAAAGAAAGACATACTAATAAAACCATGCAACTCAAGAAAGACTGGATAAACTTGTATATCTAAAGCAATTTGTACACCTACATTTCTGTTCACTTTAGGTCTGTTCAGTCAGAGTGTAAATTGAAAGAATGGCAAAATGAGCGAGGGATCTATCTGAATCCCTTTTAAAAATCAAAATTCTCTCTGTTAAGATGTTTGCAGGGCTGGGGAGATGGCTCAGTAGAATAAGCGCTTCCATGGCAAGTGCAAGGGTATGAGTTCAATCCCCAGTTCTGCCAAAAAAGAAAAAAAAAAAAGATGTTTGGAAATATAAGGGCTGGTGACAGCTCAGGTGACTAAAGCGCATGCTTGGGAAAGCCTGGGCAAAGGCAGGGACCTCAGTGTGATTCCAGGAACCACACACAGCACCAGCCCTGCCCACAGGGATGGCTGAGCTGGCCACAGAGTCCAGGCGTGGTGGCTCAGGCTGGCAATCTCAGCGCTGGGGAGGCTGAAAAACAGAAGGATCACTATGAGTCTGAGCTGCATAGTGTGACCCTGTGACAACCGAATACATTAAATTAAACAACAAAAAGATGTTTGGAACTATAGAAAGAGGAGGGATATTCTCCTCT
>NW_004524588.1:23103413-23107919 GCF_000260255.1 Octodon degus
TTAATTGTTTTACTAGAATTATATGCCAGCATACTTTCTCAACAAAGTTTGTCCTATAAAATCATGATCTATTGCTGATTTTGCAATAGGCAACATTCTTAGATTTCTTTGTCTCTTTCTGCTCCTTCTGTCTTAGAATCTTGCCCTGTGATACGAGTTTTGAGGTCAGTCAGGTGCAGAGCTCCTGTGTCTTCTAGGGCACCAGCGTAGGTCCACTGGGCTGAGGGGAGCTGCTACTGAGGGGAGCTGCTATCTTTTTCTCTTCTTCTCATTCTGGTGAACATACAGAGGTAACTATACTCCTGGAAGATGTGAAACAGTTCATGAAGGTCAACAGAAGTTTCCCTCCAATAACTTCTGAATGTACTGCCCTTTCACTTTTGGTTGAGAATTTATCCATAGTCTTAATTTCCAATTGTCTTAGTTAATTTTCTTGCTGCTGGGAAAAAATACCCAATACCCAAAGCTAAAGGAGAAAAGGTTTATTTATCTCACAGTTTTGTAGCTTCAGTACCTCGCAGGCTGGCACCAAAGTAGAGCAGATTGTGGAGGGCATCGCAGAGAAGTTCATGGCAGGCAGAAGGTAGCAAAGCAAGCAAGTGACCAGTTACAGACAGCTGGCAGCAGATGGCCTTCTCTCTGTCCCTTCAGTTATATCCAAGTTACCTTCCTTTAGGGCAGATACCACTCACTCACGCACCTTGATCCTAGTACCCTCAATCCTAGCATTTCACGTGAATCACTCCTACACCCTAGATCCTTCCACCTCTGAAATAGCCCAGCTTAGTGAGTGCACAAGGCTTTGGGGGCCATCTAAACACAAACATAACACCAGTGTTGCTATAACTTTGCATTTTTGATTATTTGCATGTGTGTGTGTGTATGTGTGTGTGTGTGTGTGTGTGTATTTGTATTAACATTTTAAAGAGCAGGTGATGAAAGTGAATCAGACAGAGCCCGTGCAATCAGCGTTCATAAAGACCAGGAGTGTGCATCCTGACCTTACAGTAAGGAGCATAAGGCTGTGTCCTCCTCATCTCTTTGAGATCGATGGACATACCAGCAAGATCCCATCTCCGAGTGATAACATGGTGTAGGCTTGCAGTTCACATCTATTAAATCTGATGAAGTCAGATATCAACTTTTTTTCCCTTAGATAAATAATGTCATTTTGATCACTGTATTTCCTTTGAAATCATAGTTTTTAATTTACAAAGGATATTACATGATATATTGTTGATCTATGAATGCTCATTTCTGCTCATTATACAACTCCTGAGACGATGAACAAAACGAAGATACCTAGGGTCTGCACTGTTTTATGGTCTTAATATATAAGAGACATTGTCACTGAGGAAACAACAAAACAGCTTTTTCATTAGCAAACACAGCATGTAGGTGGAAACAAAGGGGCAGAAACAAGACCCTAATTATACCATGAATTCCTCTTCTTCCTGAGAAAGAGCAGAAACACTAGGCTTTCTCTTCAGTGGCAGTGTCCTACCGGGCTTTTATGAAGAATATATTTCCCCATATGTCTGGGAGTCCACATGTGATCTTGATCGTTGTTGCCTAATAAACACAACATGAATTCCCACTCAAAGGCAACTAATGGGTACTTCCAGCACAATTTTCTACACACAGTAAATGAATTAGTGGAAAAGTTTGCTTTCTGTAGCTCCTTTGGTGGGCAAGGGAATATTACAAGGGACTTTGGATAAGTCTTTGCTTGGATGATAGTCCCATAAAAGAAGAATTATTCTACAACGCTGCCTCTGTATAGGAAAACAGTGTGATTTTTATTCAGGATTTATTTTTATTTTTATATATTTATTTTTGTGTATGTGCAGGCTCTCACTATGCAGCTCCAACTCATAGTGATCCTCCTATTTTCAGCCTCCCCAGTGCTAGGATTACAGGTATGCACCACCATGCCCGTACTCTATTGCTGGCTCAGCACTCCTGAGCATAGGGCCAGTACAGTCTGCAGTGCTAGGGACTGAACCCTGGCCCCTGTGCTTGCCTAAGCAAGTGCTAAGTCTGCTGAGCCATCTCGATGGCCCTTTATTCAGGATATAAATAGCCATTTGAATTATATTCTATCATCTCTGGAAGTGGTACCTTCATCTGGCTGGAAATAAAATTTGGATAATAACTGAATAGCTTTCATAGATAGGGTATTTTTGATGTGGTTAAGAGATAGTTTATATACATGTTACTGGAAATGAAAAAAAAAATTCACCCCAAACTATATAGTTTTCATCTTAGCCAAAATTGTCTTTGTGCATGAAAGTTACAGAAACTGAATATATGATAGAGAAGATTTAATATGTGTGCATTTCTGGAGTGCTTTTGGCTAATCATATTTTAACAAAAGTTAATGGCAAAGTAATAGAAATAATGAGCTGAAGTGAAAATCTATTATGAGTTTGATGAGCAGAACATTCTGAACCAAAGGATGTTAGCAGAGAAAATCCCTGTGGAACATTTTACTTCTTAGTATTTCTGAATTTTATTAGTGTTAGTATTCGGATGGACATGATTGATAAATGAACCTAAGCGAATGTGTGCTGCTGATCTTCAGAAGATATGGTGCAAAGCCTGAATATCGCTTAAAGAAAAAGAGTAAAAAGTAATTTTAAAAGTCTCAAAAAGACTTCATCTCTACCTCTATCATCTTAGAACTGATGACATTTATTTGCACATAACCTATAAGGCTGATGATGAGAGGGGTAAATAAGGAGTCAGCTAGCATAAGGCTCTATTCTAAGGGCACTAAGTAAATAAGAAGTAAATGATATGAGTGGCAATACCAGGAACAGATAACAGAAGGTCTGGGCTTCTGATGGGCCAAGAATGGTCACTGAGGGAGATGGCTAAAGAACACAGGTCGCCCGAGTGACTTAGTTCTGGAGAGCATCAGCTTCCTGAAAGGCTTACGGGAATTGTTCCCTGACTCCTGGTAACAGAAATATATGCCAGCATTTAATGACTCAAAGGTTCAGATGCAATTGTTTTTATTCATAGCCCAGCTACCAGTACAAGCTTCATAATGATTCCAGAAAACATCTACTGAGTGCCTAGTCGGTACTGTGTACTAGTCAATGTATTTCACATAAAAAAGTTAGCTCAATATTTACAACTCAGAAGAGTTACCACCTTAAGTCCAAATTTTACAATAATAAAGCCATAGGTAATTTGTTAAAAGCTGATAATCTGGAGGATAGACAGGACAACTGAATTCCTTTTTTACACCCTGGATTAAACTGTTACCAACAATGTTAAAATGGTTTGTAAGTTATGAATGTCAGAGTGACAGAGCTCATCCTCATTAAGAATCATGAAATTGGACTGATGGTATGGCTCAGAGGACTGAGCACTTGATTAGGTAAGTGCAGGGGCCAGGGTTCAATGCCTGGCACTGTATGCTGTGCCGGCCCCGCCCCCAGGCCCACTGAGCCAGCAGTGGAGTCTGGACATGGTGGTGTGCACGCCTGTAATCTCAGAACTTAGAGAGGCAGAAAATAGGAGGATCACTATGAGTCCAAGCTGCAGTGAGACCTTGCATACACACAAAAAAAAACAAAAAACTTAAAAAAAAGAATTATGAAATCGAGGAGTTCAAACTTTGTAGCTCATTTTATGTGACTGTTTTGCATATAATTTTAGGGTTTGAAAAGTGATTAGTACATTTTTTCATGTTTAAATATTTCCTTTACATTATCATTTTAATTCAGTTTTTCCAATATAATGTTAACCATTTTTTTATATATGAAACTTCCAGTGTGATAGGCAAGATTTCCAATCATTTTTAAAAATGAATCCAAAACATCTGTAAAATTGTTACTGAAGGAGAAGTCTCCTTCATGGAACGCCTCCACCCTAGTTGTAGATAGATGAGCCGGGAAGCAACCTCACACGAATCGTGTGCATACCCGCGCTCCCAGGAAGCAAAGCACGACTTTACTCTGCACCAAATGGGAAATGCCCGCAACGCAAAGCTTTCGTCATCTGAACAGTGTCTGGTAGCTCTCTTGCTATGTAAATTTATATTGCCAACTATTACTGAATGGTAGGCATGATTTACAGAAGCAAAATGACCTAAAATTTTCATAAGAAATCAAGTTATCAGTATAAGTGAGATACTGTTCAAAGGAATGCTAAGAATATATACTCGGAATTTTATATATATAGACTGCGTTCTTCATGAAATATAAGACAGAAAATTATGGTGACAAAGTATTTCTAAAAATGGTATGTTGTTACTATTCATGTTGTTTTTTTTTTTTTTTTTTTTTTAGTTGCAGTGTTGATAGTCTAACCCAGCACATGCAGGGCAAGTGTTCTACAGTTGAGCTATACTCCCAGCCCAGCTATACCCCCAACCCTCTATTCTATTGTTTTTTCTGTGTTTATAAGATCTGTGGAGAAATCAATTTCTCATGCCTGATAGTGATGAATTTTCTTCTAATCTAGAGATTTGTCATCCCCCCCCCCCTTTTATCC
>NW_004524588.1:23108019-23114148 GCF_000260255.1 Octodon degus
TTTTTTTTGCGGGGGGTGGCAGTACTGGGAATGAAACTCGGGACCGTGCGCTTGCCAGGCAGGCACTTACGCCACTGAGCTGCATCCTCGGCCCTCTTGTTGATTTCAAGGATAAAAATGCACTATACATTTGGGCTCTGTTATTAAATAAAGCCAGTGCACAGATCTAAATATGGAGACTAGAATATGCAGAACGTTACATAAATGTGGCCCCAAATTGCTTTGGCTTGAATAAATAAAATCATAAATACTTAACTTTTCAATCTTGTTCTTAAATACTCTGACTGCAAGCAATGACATTTCGAACAAACTGCACTGAGATTGAGGTCGGTGTATACCTCTCACTAGCCCAAGGGGTTAGAAGGAAGAGAAGAGGGGTAAGAAGGCTGCAAGATTCCCTGCTTATTTTCTATTTCTGGAAAATAACAGGTTTATTTTGGTTATATTTAATAAAAATCTTCATCTAGTTTTACTTTCATCAACAAAACAAAACAGAATGCTACCCATCATTTATTCTTGCAATGAGTTTTTGAACACTTGATGAAGAGTATTTTAATTGATTCACTGCAACAAATAGGAACAAGGTTCACAAAGTTCAGGCAGAAACATAACATAGCTATCTCCCAGGGCGAGACATATTTTATAACGTAAGTATTTTAGTGTGTTCAGAAAAATGATAATGACAAAAAAGAAAATTGATAATGAAGCACTGCAAACTATTTCATCTGAAACATACAATTTAAGTTGACTTGTTGCATGAAGTGTGTTGTAGGGAAAGTTTTCAAAGCATTCCAGAATTAAAGGATTATTCAAATGAGCACAGAATGCTGACCTAAATTGTTGTAACTACATTAGCACTCACCTCTACACACACAGAAGTCAAACCCTTGCTCTTATATGTTGAATGAAAAGAAAAAATTTAAAACAACAGGCAACATTATGTTTTACAAGGAAGGCCGACTTTTCATCCAGTTCAATCACTGGATGTAACACCGATACGACAGTGGGTAGTAGAGACCGAAGTGCTGAAGCCAGCACACATGGTTTGCCACGCGGCGGTCTGAGTCCCACCGATTTCCTCCATTTGTATCACTTGATGCTCCTTGACCTTTACTTGCCATGACAAACAGCCAGATATGAAGTATTCCTGTGCCCATTTCACGTGACCCTGCAGCCATCAACGTAGTCATACCTTATTTTGCATCAACTTGATTAAACACAAAAAAGGAAATTTGGCACAAATACTACAGGGCACAAATTTAATCATAAAATCATTATCCAGGATATTCAGAAATTTTAATACTATCTTTAATATTAACATTGAACAAACACACAACCCTTAAGTGATCACAGACAATTTGTGGACTGTGAAATAGGCAGGCCCAAAATGAAAACCCCAAATGAGTAACTCAATGAAGAGGTTTGCGTATTTTTCGTAACCTACAGAAATTCCTAATAGTGTTACAAGCCACTAGGGTAAAGAAATCCAACAGAATACTATTAAGGTAGAGCTTTTTAATTTTTATTTTTAAGCTATGGCCACATTTAAATTCATTTATGAAATGTGTCTCACAACTTCTTGTAACGCATATTTATGTTTGCATATCATTTTTCACCTTCAGAAGATCTAGTGTTAAGGGAGACAGATCTTTCACACCATGAGAGGTGAACAAAAGGTGGCGGATGGGTAGAGGAAGGAAAGTGATGAAAACAGAATTAAATTACAATGTGTTCTGTACACAGGCCAACTGCTCCCAGGAATGTAACCACTGTGTACTGCAAGCATACCAACAAAAGTATGAAAGAAAACAACGAATGGAAAGTGGACTTCTTACCTTTTGCTCTCTCTGACTGCCTTGTCTCCCTTCTTCCAAGAGATGGTTGGTTTGGGAGCGCCTTGGGGTTTGCACTCTATGACGACTTCACGGTCTTTGGTAACGATTATTGTTCTCTTCAACTGATTCGGTGCAAAAGTAGGAGCTGAAGCTATTGGAAAGAAATGGTTAGCTCTACTGGAACCGTAACTATGAAATCAGATACATGAATAATTTAAATTTGGGAACTTTTTGAAACATTTCTCATAAAATCTTATATATAGAATCAACAAAAGTTCACCACTAATGGCTACCTTCTGCTTAGCTTTTCACTAGCAGAAGATGCTGTCACACACGGTGAGGCCCTCAGATGAACGTGGTGACAAGCTGCAGCTACGGCTGCCAGCTCCAGCGGGAAAGGCTGACGGCAGCTTCGGCAAAAGTGAGGGACCGACTGCAGAAGTCTACCCAGTGTTTCTTTGGAATACTTCATATTACCTCGTGGAGAAGAAAATCTGTATCCTGTTTTTCCTATCTCTGAATCTTAATTTTATAAATAATTTGTTTTAATGTTATACAACTTTGATACAGTTGTAAAAATATATTAACAAATGGAATTAGTTGAATTTCAGTTCAAAATTTTATTTCACTTGTTGTAACTATTTATTTTACTTTGATTATTCATTAAAATTAACATTGTTTTTGTTAGTTTTTTTTATAGATACTTTGATTGAAAGACATACCCAGTAATTGATTGCATCTGGGATCTTCTGCTATTTGGACCATTCACTGCATGCATATTTCAGCAATATTTTATGTTCATAATTTGTAATATAATGCATGGTACAAGAACATTAAATTTTATTTTTACTAAAGCTCAGATAATGTATTGACAAAAAATGACGGAAGTTTTGGTGAGAGTCCAGCTAGTACTTTGGTTTCTTACTAGAAATAGAATTTGTAAAAGCTAATTTTGAAAATACATATAGCGAATAAGGATGATTTCAATGTTTCTGGTTAACTATTAACTAAATGTAACCTGAATCAGTTTTTTAACTCTGAGATGTTAGGATGTAACTTAACATGAACTGATATTAATATTTGATTGCTTAGCATGTAAGAAGTGGAAGTGTAATCCTTCGATGGCCATGGATTGCTTTGGAATGTGGAGAAATTTCAGCTGAAAACAACTATAAGTGAATGCACTTATTTGCGCTATATTGTATTTAGCTCACACACAAGTGGTAGTTTTCCAGGCTTCTGAGATTGTTGACATTTCTATAAATATTAGGTTTGGGGAATTCAAGTGCGAACAGAAAGTACATTTTAACTTCTGCCTACTTCTGGTAGACAGTAAAGCTTGCTTTATATTATGGCCATCCTAGAACAAAAATGTAGGATGCTGGTTGTTTGGAAAAAGGCAACATTCGGGGCCGGGGAGATGGCTCAGTGGAATAAGCGCTTCCCTAGCAAGTGCAAGGGTATGAGTTCAATCCCCGGTTCCACCAAAAAAAAAAAGGTAACATCCACTCCAGCAGCCCAAATATGCACATTCAGGGAGTGTCTTGTACCAGACACACCCTTGTCATTGTAAGTGGGGCACTTGGGGCACTTGTGCCAGCTCCCTTCCCCAGCCCTAATGGCCTGTCAGGCCTGGCCTCTGGCTGGCTTTCTACTTTATTTGGAAGATGGTGCAGACTAATATCTCATTAGAAAAGATTTATCTTGGAGTCTTTGCATAAAATACACACACACACACACACACACACACACACACACACCTGTTTCAGGAAATAGAAAATATTTCTCTATAAGCAGGGACAGGCTGCTCGAATCCTTCTTTTTGATCATCTATACTCTCCAGGCATTCTTCCTTAATATTAACATATATTTATTTGTATAATTTAATACCAAAGAAAAGACATATAAACCATTTACGAATAAAATGAAAGAAAGCCTATATAAACAGAAAAGATACAAAGCAAACTGTATACAAAGTAAAGTGGTCTTCTAAAACTTACAAAAATTGTTAGCAAAATAGTATTGCTTTTCAAACCATAAAATCAACTTTAGAATTGCATCACAAAACTTCAGCATAGTAAGAATTCAAAAATGAGAAGAAGTAATGCTTTTTGTTGGTTTCTTTGCTTAGGCGCTGCGTACCTAGAACCTTCAGCTCGGCGCTGGCATAGATGGCTCCATGTTTATTTTCAGCCAAACACTGGTACATCCCAGAGTCTGACTGGTTTACGCTGTGGATCATCAGAACTCCATTGACCACGTGAACCCTATTCTGTAATGGAATGAAGAAGAGACACAGAAAATGACAATGAGTAAAGATTTTGTGCTTACTCCTAGGTCAAGGAAAAAGAGCCTCTAATTTCTATAATTAAACTTTCTTTGATAATGTTATAACACAAATTCACAATTTACTATTGCATCATGTATCTTATAAATCAAAACAACTCCTGGGCCAATAAAGAAAATAAAACCAATATTTTCCTCAGTCATTCATATGAGTTTTATTTTCAATTATAGTATTAATCTGAGTGGGCTTCTTTTCATAGATGCACTGAACTTTTAAAACACAATTACCAGATGATGATTTTATTGAATTCTTCTTACAAAGAGAAGCGGGAGGACAGGGTGGGAGGTGTGGACGTACTACAGTGTCAAGGTAAAAGCTGCCGAGGTCTTAGGGTCTGTCGTTTTACTCCACTGATGTGTCCAGGAGTTCATCTTTTAGTCTTCCTTACCAACACACTAACACAGAGAGAATACTGCCCTGCGAGGGATTGTGTACTAAATTATTGCTTAGAAAATTCAAACTTCATTATTAGAAAAACTTAATACAGATGACCAATGACTGAATGAAAACTAGACTAAATGGAGGCCAAAACTGCATCTCTAAAACCAATGACCCTTCTCCAAAGCAGTGAAAACGGAAAGCAAGTACAAGAAAATTGTGTTCATCTTTAGCTGTCAGAAAAACACAAAGGAAAAGGGTTCTGGGACTCTGTTTTACTCCAGTCAGAATGGCTGCCATGGCTACACACATGCACACACGCATATGCACACACACACACACACACACACACACACACACGCACGCACGCACACACACCCCAACACAGTAACAAGAAGGATTTGAGGAAAAATGAAGACTTTTGCACTGTTGGTGGGCCTGTACACCACTAGGAAGTGCAACCACTAGGAAGATCAGTGTGGGGATTCCTGAAAAAACTAAAAATATAAATAATTCTACTGTGGCTTTTTGCTGGACCATGAAGCAGTTAATGCTTGTTTTGTTTTCATTTGTTCCTCTTTTTCACTTCTTAAATTCTGATAAGATTTTTCCTTCATTTTCTAATTTTGCATGCATAGATTTGATAATCTAAACAGTGAAGTTGAAGACAATACTATGCAGTACAACAAATACTAGCAAATTCATATAATTTCATTTAGTAAAATTCTGTATCATTTTAAATTTTTTACTATTATTTTGCAATCTCTTTAAAAAATTAAAAAAGAAATTTCAAGGGCCGGTGAGATAGCTCAGTGGACTAAACGCATGCTTGAGCAAGCACAGGGACCATGGTTTGATTCCCGGTCCTGCATGCCACACTGGCCCTGCCTTGGGGTGCACTGAGCCAACGACAGAGGCCAGGTGTGGTGGCACAGCCCTGTAATCCCAGCGCTGGGGTGGCTGCAAACAGAAGGCTCACTGTGGGTCTGAGCTGTGTAGTAAGACCTTGCACCAAATATATAAAATGAAAAAAATTACAAATAAAAAAAGCAATTTCATTTGAGCCAGCTACTCTTCTACTGAGAACGTCGCAGAAGAGTCATGTCAGAGTGCTAGCGTGACGCATACACAGCCATGCCTATAGCACCAGGTAAAGAGCCCTGCAGATGCGCTGCTTCCCGCGGCAAGTGAGTGGGTAAGGAGGCCGTGCTACGTGTCGGCAACGGAATCTTTATTAGACCATACAGAGGAAGGAATTTATGTCCTATGCAGGAAAGTGGATGGGTTCTGGGCTCACAACTTCGAGGAAAGGAAGGCAGACAGGGAAAGTTAAGTATTGCGTGGCTTCTTTAACATGAGAAACGCAAAACATAAACAGAGCATAAAGAAAGATGAGACGGTAGAGAACAGAGAAGCAGATATTCTGGATTTGGGGAAAGGGTGGGCAGACAGAAGAAAGGGGACAGAGGATAAAAAAATGCTATCCCTTCCCCAACACAAGGGTAAGTAATGTGGGTCACACATACACTAAACAACCAAGTTTCTGCCCTGCATCCTATCAAGCAAAGT
>NW_004524588.1:23114453-23127364 GCF_000260255.1 Octodon degus
AAGTGAGGAATGCTTTGATTATTTACCAGCAGAGGTGGTAATAATTTTGACACTTTAAAAACAATCCCATTCAGGGCTGGGGAGATGGCTCAGTGGAATAAATGCTTCCCTGGCAAGCACAAGGGCCTGAGTTCAATCCCCAGTTCCACCAAAATAAATAAATAAATAAATGACCCATTCAATTGGCAAACATACTGGTGCAACTGGACTTTCTTGGAGCCTAGGAACAGAAAGGACGACCAGCATGGGCTTTTTTCCAGGAATATCTTCAGGAGAATGAGAGCGACAGACTGTGAACTCATCTCCAGTGCTTCTTCAACAACTCCCACGCTCTTGCGGCTTTTCTCTGGCTTTTTGTGTTTGGCTTAACTGCATCTTGCTTTCGCCTACCTGGCTCTAGCACAGGGAATTTTAGAACTGGATTAAGTTATGGGAAAAATTTGATTCAATTTCTTCATTTGGGAAAAGAACAAGCTGAGGCCCAAAGAGATGTATAACAGACAAGACTCCCACAGCCTGAGGCCTGGAGGGTCTGTGCTCCGTGGCAACGTGACATGCTGCTCCTCCGTTCTGGTCACAAATAGAGAACTACCCCTCTGTTCTTCCACTTCTGAGGAAGAGAGCTATAAAAATTACTATTGATCTGAAATTAGATAATAACCAAATTAACTTTAAATATAGTATCTAGAAAGTTGCATTAAAAATCACACATTTATTAGAGACCATTTCTTATGTCTGTGGTTAGTAGGATGTCACAGAAAGAACAATCCCAGGGCACACGAGATAAAGATTCTATCCTGGTCTTCGCTTACAAGACATGTGGCTCTGAGTAATTAATTTCCTTTTCTTCAAGATTAAGTCCATAATCTGCAAAGTGAAGGAAATAAGCTAGATAATATTTAATAGTTAGCTAGAAATGACAATGTTTATAATGATCACTGATACTTCCCCAAAAATTATAGTATTAAAAAATTTGAATACAAAGTATGTTACTCATTCATGTAATGACGTGATTAAATGATTTTGCGTCTGCATTTGCTATATTGCCAATTCCAAATGTATCGGCAGGCAGCGGTAGGAAACCTATTCTGTCCCGTGTGCGATCTTGCACAGCGACTACGCGGGCGCAGGTCAACCGCCCCCACAGTACCTGCGGCACGAGGGGCGCTCCATTCCGCAGCCAGCGGTACGTGGGCCTGGGCTTCCCGGTGGCCCTGCACTCCCATCGCAGAGGGCTCCCGCTGTCCAGCTGGGTGTCGTTCAGTTTTTCTACCCAGAGTGGGTAGGCTGTAAGTATTCAAGCACGGACAAAGGGTGATTTTATTTCTCAATTTATCAAGTTCAATATTCACATATAGAAAAATTCATTGCATTGAAATATTTTCATTTTTGAAATCGACATAACCATAGGTGTTTGAAATAAGCTCATCATTGCATTATACGCAGAACTATCCTTCCTGAATGCAAAGAAAAAGAGAACCAGAACAAGGAATATATTTTGATGACATTTTTATCACTTAGGTGTGTGTGTGTGTTCATGTGTGCAACACATTCAATTTTGAAACTACTTTAAAGCAAGTGTTCGTTTCTCCTGGGGCCCTGGCACCTGTTCAGCAGAAGTCCCTCACTTAAGAGACAGCGACCCCTGGCAGAGGTGACACCCAGAACCATCTACTGAGTAAGTGCCACACTTTTTTTTTTCTTCTTTCTGTTTTCCTTTCCAGTCCTTTCCTTCTTTCCTAATAGGACCTAAATGGCTTTTGAAGAATAATTTCTAATTTAAATTTTACTCAGTAAGTAAGTTTTCTTCATTTATCTCCCAGTATAAATTTTTTTTAATATTTTCTAAATAGTAACAGAAAAAAACTCCTTTATCAAGAGATAATGCTGTAACTTTGCAAACTGTAAGATCCCAGTTAAAATCTTTCCTCTGATGGCAAATTGGGAAAATAAATATGACTCATTGTCCATATATAGTCCTGTTTAAAATAGTCAAGCAATAAACATACAAAATTGAACTGAATTTATTATTTTTCTCTAGAAATCTTTTAGGCCCAAACCTACTTAATACTAGTTCCACTGATTCACTCGTTCAGCGTGCATGCACCTCCCACTGTGGGGCCCTTGCCCACCTCACAGATGATTAGAGAGAAAGAAACAACCACCTCCTCTACCGAAAGCACTTGAACTGGGGTGGGGAGAGCCTGAAATTACCACAAAGGAAAAAGCACCGTAGGGAAACTCATGTCCAAAACCAGACAATTTGGGAAGGAGCAGAGAAGCGAGAGGAAGAACTATCATTTATTAGATTGCAGCCATAGACATTATGGTGTCCTTTATACAGCAAATTGCTTACATTAATTCTTAAAACATTTATTCTGAGCATAAACATCTTATTTTGTGAATCAGGAAACTGGCTTGAAGCCATTGTGGTAGCGCGCACTACGTGACAGTGCAAGTTAGTGGTCTTCAGGAGTTAGTTCACTGGCTGTAAAGACAATGTCATTTTGGCTTTAAGGTGCTCTATGTTGGCATAATAGTCAGGATTCGTAGGTCATAAAATATTTTGTGATTCTAATTCAAAATCTCACCCTAATCAGTTTAAAATAGTAACTCTGACTTCTGTGCTTGGATTCCAAAATCAGTCTCCTTATCATTATCTCCTATATGTTAAATTACAGAGAGAGGAAGATACGAGGCGCCTCCGATACAGGCCTGCATCGGAGCTGTCAGCGATGCCAGGCTGTGCCTTCCCACTGCTCTGCTGCGAGGCCTGCGGTCGGCACAGCCCATTTGCTCTTTCCGAAGCACACTGTACTTCAGTCAGTCTGTTACTGTATGTGAAATGTTCTCTTCATTGTCATTCTTAATCCCACTCATAATTTAAGGCTTATTCTAAGTTAAAATATATTGCTGACAGTACCAGAGGGGTCATCTGTATATTCCCTGGACACCTACAGCTCTTCCTCACCCTGAAAGTCATCACGTAGTGGCTTGCTATTCCTATTCTGTTGCTTAAATTGTAACTAAGATATTTTTGCTTAAACATGCTAGCTAGATAGTGAAATTATTGTACATACTGTTGATTGAAAATATGTGTTTAATATAGATGCATCACAGCCCCAAATATGGAAAATGATAAGATAGTGGTCAGTTGTGTTTCATGACCGTTCTGCTAATGTGCTAGCATATGCAGCTTGAGAAGTTAAAAACTAAAAAGACATCACAAAAATCTACTGAAATTGAAAAATTAGAAAAGTGATAAATATTAGAAATTTTGTCATATGGAAAAATTTAAAATTGCAAACTTTCTCAAAATATATTTTGTATTGCTCAACAAAATGTTAAAAGTGAATGTCGTGATTCAAACCTGGATCCGTCTGAGCAATCAGATGAGTTACGCTTGCCTCACAGGGACGCAGTTCCTCCCTTCTCCTGACATGTTTTGGCCGCGCTTAGGGCTGCGAAGCTCGCACAAGCATGCGCACGGGAACGTGAGCTGCTGTCTGTCTGCTGTCCGCTCACAATTTAGTGGACAACATGCAATCGAAACTTCATCAAATTCACCTTGTGAGCAATCCTACAAATAAGGATAGCCTGCTATGCAGCTCTCTAAATTAACAAATAGTATCAGTTTATTGATGTTTCACAGATTTTTTTTTTAAAGTGATTTTAGAGCTTTCTGTTTCAAACTAGGTTTATGGAATTTTCAACTAAGTTTATGGGTTTTTTTGTGAAAACAAAATAGAAAATAGTAAAGAAAAAGTAATCAGGAAAACAGATATAAAGTCTCTGAAAAATAAAAAAAATTCTCTTTTCTTTTTTGAAACAAGGTCTCAGAATGTAGTTCAAGTTGGCCTTGTACTCACAAGGTAGCCCAGGCTGGACTTTAGCTTGCAGCGATCCTCCTGCCTCAGCCTCCCCTGTACTAGGTTGACAGGTTCACACCACCACCCATGACTTGAAAATGACCGCTCATCATTTATGCTTACATGTGTACATGCAAGTGTGCATATGGGGCCTGTGTGTCCACATGTATGTCCACATCTGAATGACACTAAGAAAAATGCAATTCTGAGACTCGGTCATGTGGTGGTATCACTCGGCTGTTTCTCTGCATGCAATGTGCAGTTCCACATAAGCTGCTTGCCAAGGCAAACCCAGAGAGACACAGCCGCACACTGATACACATATATACAAATGTGAATGCAGATACAAGCACTGATGAAGTATGGGTATAGATTATGGGAAAATTAAGCTCCATGGTAAAAAGAAATTAACATTCTCTCTGGATAAATTATTAAGGCTATTTGTATTTATGAACATCCTGTGTTATATTCCTGGAAAATGTTGTATTTAATGAAATATCATCTGAAGTATTACAGTAGATTTCCCTTTTTACTTTTCTAGGTTGTTTAATTTTTATTTATTTATTTATTTATTTATTTTATTTTTTGGCAGAACCGGGGATTGAAGTCAGGCCCTTGCACTTGCCAGGTAAGCGCTTATTCTACTGAGCCATCTCCAACCCCATAGGTTGTTTAATTTTTTTAACAAAATTAATTGTAATACAACATTTGAGCTTCTTTATGGGGTAAATTGGTGTCATGTGGTGCATGCCTAAAATATACAAAGATTTCCTTTTTATAATGCAAATATTTCACAAACCATGAGGTCTATACCACATAGACATGCAACCAATACATAAAGAAGTGTAGAAGGATTTTTTCTTTATAGTAGTTGGGATTGAATTCAGGACTGTGCACTTGCCAGGCTGACACTAATGCTGCTGAGCTATATCCCAGGCGCACTGTAGAAGGATGCTGACAAAATTTTAAAACTTAACAATTAAACACTTGCTTCTTGTCTCAGTTACTCCTCTGCCCTACTGGGACAAATACCCAACACCCAAAATGGAGGAAGGAAAGATTTATTTAGCTCACAGTTAATGGAGGTTTCAGTCCATACTCAGCTGGCTTCACAGCAGAATAGCACATTGCAGAGAGCAGCCTTTCATGGAAGAGGCAAAGAGCAGAGAGCAAAGGGAGTGGCGGCAGCTCTGGCAGCTAGCAGCCTCTCTCCCCTCCTTACACTGTAATGCAGAGCATCTTCCCCAGGGCACTCACACTCATGATCCCAGAATTGGACCAAGAATCAATGACAAACTCCAGAAGGCACCCCATGACTTTGTGAGGCTTTGGGGGGCAACTAGACACAAGCCATAACAATTATAGAAGGAAAGAATATGTTTTAGGCCATGATATGCCAGAGAGTACAGCCTTTGTAGCAAGATTCTTAGAACAATAAAAACTTTGGCAATAGCCATATTATGTACATGGAGGGCATAACTTTGAGTTCCACAAACACATCCCTTACTCTCCTACTGTGAGTTTTACTTAACATAATAGTAGCCAGCTGTGAGTCTCAGTATTTTTGCTAAGGGATACAGGAATCAATCTTTGTATTTACCAACTTGGTATGATGAAAGGCAAGGCATATGCACATTTTGCAAAAATGTCAAGCCAGGATTTTCACTGATATATGCTCCATTTAACAGGTTTGGCATATGTTTACTCACATACAACAGAGAGTGGAGAGGAGTACACCCGTACCACACTAGGGCATGTTTTTTTAACAAGTTTTCTTTTGATTTTACTGCTAGAAGTAGTTCAACTCAGAACAATAGTACTTAAAAATCAAATTTGCAAGTTTTGGGGAATTGTATAGTACAACTTTTGGGTTTCAGAAAGACTTACATTGACCTTATATATGGCAAAGGTGAACAACCTGTACTGCTGTTGTCAACCTTGCACTATGATAGAAATATTGAGAGGGGAAACTTCAGCAAAATGGAAGCCTGAAATGGAAACTTTCTACAAGATCAAAGGCACAACTGATGTTGTTGATAAGTCATGCAGCAAGCATGATGTCACTGGAAACACAAAGCATTGGCCAATAGTTGTGTTTTAATTGATCTTAATCATATGTGGCACAAATAGTTTGATGATAGTCTATAAAAAAATAAGAGCAAAATACCATTGAGACATTTTCTTAATGAATTGAGACTGGACCTCAGAAAAGAACATTTACAGCAGAGGAAAAATAAAATGCTTTCTGCACAGGGAACTGTGCAAAAAAAATTGTGGACCACACTGGTGAGCTGACCATTTGCAGGTGTGGCAGCCCAAAGAACTACAATGACAAAGTGAAAAAGATGTCAACTGTGTCCTAAAAGAAAGCGGGAAAGCAAAACATATGTGCAATCAATGTCAACAATACTTGTGGATGGAATATACAGTTTTCATGTATGGAGGCTGCCTCAGATGTGACAATTGGAGCAAAGATTGCTGTTGTTGTACAGTGCTATAGGTATTTTCACTGTTATTCACATAGGATTTTTATTTCTGCTGTCATGTCTTAGGTTTTGTAAGCAAGCACACAACTGATATGAAAATGTCAACGTCCATTCTAAGTACTCATTGCACATTTGTTATTTTAGTTTATTGATGCCTTATCTTCCTGCAGTGTGCATGGCATACAACGTAGTAGGGAGTTCCTGATGAAACAGGAAGAGCAGAGAGGCAGAAAGAATCGCCTGCTACCTAGAAAAGCAAGGCTAGCACATGCACTGTCACAGTAGGGAACAGGCAGGTGTCATGAGCGAGGACTGCCTTGTACGTGACAGCGGGAGCAAAGATTGTTTCTGTGATTACTTTTATTGTTTTACATTGTAACTCACATAAGTTTTTATTTCTGCTATAATCTTTTAGTTTTTATAAGCAACTGGGTAGCTGATGTGAAAATGTTGATGTTTATTCTAAATGCGCAATACACATCAAGAATTTAATATTTTATTTTATTGATATTTTATGTTCATGTTAACTACACATTGCATAATATTCTGAGAAAACAGCAAGCCTGGTGAGATGTCAAATATGTCCTACAAAAAGGCCAGAAGAGCAAAACACACGTGCTATCAGCATAAGGAATATGTGTGCATGGAACATGCTATTGTCATGTGTGTAGACTGCCTTAGGCATAAAGGTTGAAGATTAATAGTTGAAGATTACTTTTTTGTCCAGTGTCACTGGTATTTTCATTGCAGTTCATATAGGAATTTATTTTTATTGTTCTCTGTGTGACTTTGTACACCATGATCCAGGGATTGCTGAAAATTTGATGTTTCTTTATAAACACTCAGTAAATATTAAAACTGTAGTACTTTATTTTTGTGATATTTTTTCTTTCTATACACTCATGGTTTAATATAATAAAACTCATAAAATTTAAGTCAATAATTCATCAGTAGAAATACTCTAAAGAATAAACATGGGTTTGACATACCCTTGTGTATGAGACTTCATGACCAAAAAATATACGTTGTGCTCTACTAGGTTTTCCTTGCCCAAAGAGTGAAGGTTTCGGGTTGCTAAAGGGCAATAGCTTTAACTTGTGAATAATAATGTGGGGTTAACAGATACCACTAGGCTGCATGGTGGTGAGCATTTGACCGAGCTGGAAAAACCAAAATCCTGGGTGGGGCCTGCTGAGCTATTCGTTCCTGTTAGCCATCTTTTGTAAGCCTCCTCTTGTCGGGTGTGGAAAGCTAAAGAGACATACAGGGCTTTAAACTCAGAAGCCGCTGAGATCTCGCCAGATGTGCTGCGCACTGGCAACTGCTTAGGTAACACATTTGGGCTTCAGTTCAGTCTCTGGGTTACGTTTGTTTGAAATACAAAGCAGATGTGCAGAAAGGAAGGCTTGCTTATTATCTCTTGTCATTAGAAATTCTGTAACTCTCTACTGATAAGTGCTAACTGTTCTTGGCCTTCTTCGTAGTTCTGTTACTCCTAGAATACTGAGGAGTCAACATATTTTGTCCAATAGATCACTTCTCATATTATGACTGTCTGCTGTGGGCCAGCGAGAAGCAGTGTAGAGCAGTGCCAAGGTTACACGGCTGGGGGAGCGCAGAGGTTCAAATCCCAGCGCCACGCTGCTCTTGCTCTCACATGTGCTCGGGAACGACTTGCTTAATTCTACTGAGTCTCCTCTGAAAGCTGTAGCTGGTAATTTCTATTTCAGTGGGCTACGGTGATGATTGAACATAAGAAATATCGGTCACTTCCCACCCCCATCTACTGATACTGTATACAAGTTTGCCTTCTCCCAACTGCGAGCACACACAAAGCACCTTTTTCACAACAATAAGAAATTGTTTCCAGCTAAGAAATCTTTTCTCCAAACAAACAGAATTGAAATTTTCTTTATGTAGGAAATTAATAATCAGAATATTATAATTTTATGTCACTCCCACAGCAAATTTGTCCTGTGTTTTCATAGCTAAGGGTGGGGCTGGCATGGCAGGCTGGGGATCTAACTCCGGCTGCTGAGCCTGCTTGTAGGTGCTTTAATCTGCTGAGCTATTTGTCCAGTTTTCTTTTTTCTTTTTTTGGTGGAACTGGGGATTGAACTCAGGCCCTTGCGCTTGCCAGGGAAACCCTTATTCCACTGAGCCATCTCCCTGGCCCCATTGGGTGGGCCCTTTTAAAAATGTATCTAGTGCAGTGGCTGTGGCACTTGCTTAGCAAGTCCGAGGAGCCTCTTCACAGCAATCCCCACAACAGAAGCAGAAAGGAAGTCCTCTAGCTCATTCTGAAAAACATGACTTTGAAGAAAAGAAAAATAGTGAGAAGTAAGGGCAAGAAGTTGAGTGTGCCAGTTTTCAGTAATGTTAGTAAACTGTAATACACTCGTTACCTACCCCAGCCCATGATTTAGCTTAGGTCAGGCGCACTTCCAAGAGAGTGCCTTGCAGCGGAAGTTGGGGGTACCAGCTGAATCCTGGTGCCATCACCAGTTCAGAGTTGGATTCTAGTTCTACTGCTTATGATTATCATTGGGGTATTTTTCATTATTACTAAGATACTGGAGATCCAACAAAGGGCCTTGATCTTGCCCAAAGAACTACATCTCCAGCTTTTAATGTTTGTATTTACTAAGACCTTGTACCTTAAATTCATATATATATATATATGTTCATAATTTCCTCATCTGTTCAAGAAGAATGCTATGGGGCCAGGGAGATGGCTCAATGGAATAAGTGTTTCTCTGGCAAGTGCAAGGGCCTGAGTTCAATCCCCAGTTCCACCAAAAAAAAGAAAAAAAAGAAAAAAAAAGAAGAAGAAGAGGAAGAACGCTAATAAGAAGAGGTATGGCGGTTGTATTCATAAAGCCCTGTAGTTCACAGTGTCTATTCCGGTGTCTACGCCACAATGCTCTTTGCACCTGTTAGTCCCCTTCGTGAGGACTTTGGTCTCCTCTGACTTCCACCTGTGTGTTAGGACAGATCACGCAGCGTGATGTGTGTGTCTAATCCATAGTCTTCACAGTGGTCCAGAATTCTAATAGATCACCTGCTTTCCCTTCCTTTCTTTTTATATTTTTCCCCTTTTCTTTCCCCTTCCACCCTTCCCATCTAACTTCTTTCATTTGTGCTTCTTGTGTAATTTTCTTTCTTTTTAATTGAGAGCTTTAAATCACCAGGCTCAAATTAAAAAATGAAAAAAAACTTAATATTTTCTCTGATGGTTAAAGCCAGATCTTTTGGGTTTATCATGAGAAACTATCAGGAGCAAAAATAACCAAAAAATTGCCATGAATTATATTAATAAAATTATATCCATTATTATAAGTACAGATTATTGTGCAGATTAAACTGTTTTCAAATTTCTACATTTTAATTTTTATATTATTTTAAAAAATTGTTCGTGTTGATTTATGTGTATATTTTCAATTAATTTTAATTTATGGAACTGTTTATGTTATGTAATTTGTTTTAAGATATTTACAATATCACCACTGAATTAAACAAATTATATAGTAGAAACTTGTATCTACCATTCCACCTTTAATTTTTGACCTAACGAAGCTTTCCTTAAAACATTATGTTTTGAGTTTAAGTGCTAAGCATGTAAGCAATTTTTATAGCTACACTTTTGAGAAGAAACTGCATTACAGGAAAGAATCTGTGATTTCAATTCTGCATGAACACTGCATGCTTAGCTAGAAAGCGTCAGCCTCTACGTTTCCTGATAGGAAGAGTTCGAAACACAGAACTTCCGACACTAACCCATTCCACTGAGCGACGGCTCTGAATAGAAATCACGCGGCCGGGACAGCCAGGCCCCGTAGCGCCCGGACTGCGATGCTTGCGAAGTGTCGCTGCCAGCCTTCGCCAGGTGGGCCCCCGCGGAAGGACGTGAGGTCGTAGGAGGCGACCTTGCAAGGGGCATCAGCACGGCAGCCCTTCCTGCGTGCACTGAGGTGACTCTCAGCCACCACGAGGTGGGCTTCGTCTTTCTTTCCCGTAAGCTCCTGATGTAATGTACCTCTTTGCCACAGGCCAAAGCACAAAAGGGTCCAATGACCACAGAGCGAAGTTTCTGAAACCGTGAGCCAATAGAAACATTTTCTCCTTTTAAATTTCATATTTCATTGATTTTTGTCCCAGCAGCAAAAAATCCAACTAATGCAGATTCTTACTGCCAGTCAGGTGGAAATAACGGACAAGACTGACAGCTGAATGGTGACCAGGCTTTCATGTCCAACGCAATGATCTTAGAAGTATAAAAGTTGGGTAAGTCAAGGCCCATCCCTAATTGTTCTAGGGCAGTGTTGGTGGACCTGGCCACACGCTGCAGACAGCACCCGGAACTCTCTCTGTCAGCACGCCAGCCTAGTTACCCCAGCCTTGGGTTAGAGTTCCTTTCTCTAAACTAAAACCTCAGCATTCAAATTCAGTTGCAGTGTTGTGGGCACTTTGCAATAAAGAAGTGGGTCTGAGGTTGTGGGCTGGATGCTGTCTCTAAATGTTTGCCATTGTCCTTAGGGCAACAGGCACCGACTGGGATCTTCTAGGGAAAATGCAAAGGCCCTGCCATCTGACGGAGCTTGGCCAACAGCCACCTTAATCCCAGTGATGGCACAAGGTCACATGCCTCCCGCCTGGCTGTAGGCTGTTTACTTTTTCTTTCTAGATAACAATTAAATTATTTTGCTATTCAGAGTGGTGCACGCCTTGACATGTGCTTCTTTACCAGGCTGCCCTCCACTTACCCACAGATGGCTTCTCAGAGGCAAGCCTTCTGCTCAGGAGGTACATCGAGGAAAAGTGTAGCACTAACATTGCATGAAGGCAATTTTTCAAACCTGTAGAATTACTTATTACTGACTATGAATTAAGTACCCGCAGTAAGAAGAGGAGCAGGGAGTGGGGCTGTGTAGGAGTCTCCACCTCATCTATTTACTTAGGTGTGGGCCATCCTCAAAACAATGCTTGGGATCTTTCCCCAATAGTTTTAAAAGAAACAAGTATTTGTTAACATTGTGGTGTGTGTGTGTGTGTGTGTGTGTGTGTGTGTGTGTTTTGGAGTTCAAGCTATGGTTGAACACTTGTTTTTTATTATTACCTTTTTTTTGCAAAGAGAGGCTATAATATTTCACTCTGTTGCTTTGAGGATAAATTGACAATGTTTTCAAAGATAAAGCACTTTTTCACTGGAGTGTGCAAGTGTGTTTCCTCTGGGCTTACAGATTTGTACTAATGATTTATTTTAAAGACTGTGGATGTGATGAACAGTGTGGATCCAATCCAAGTCTACGAACTTCGTAGATTTCACTACATAAAGGATGCATGACTCAAAAACCGGTATTTAAATCCTGCAAATTATTAAGAGGCTCTATATCTTTTTTCTTTGAGATACTTTCAGGAGTTCAGGCACCAGCCATCTTCAGGGCTTCCCCGCAGTACTCTCAACAGAACGCTGAAGACTGCAAGAGTAGTCACGAGTTCCTCTAAATAGCTATTGCTAGCATGTTTAGCAGTATGAAGCAATTAGCAAGAATACTTGGATGAATGAAATGCACCCGGAGCATGCGGGGTGGGTGCTGAGCTCGATTTCTAAAGAAGTTGTTATATGGAAGGACAGGTGGGATTTGGATGTCAGTTACGTAAGAAAATATTCTTAGGAGTCTCTCTAGATAACATTTTGCCTGCTAGCATAACTGGTCCTGAAATCCAGTGACAGATATACTTTCTTGGATATTTGGATAAAAAAGCATCTGTATTTGGTTATACTAGTGCCCTGGGTTATTATGTTCTGCTCTATCTCAGTGCCCTCAAGTGTAAAATGAGAATTTTGTCACTTATGTATTGTATGCATTATACAACTAAATATGAAAACTGATATGATTTGTAACACTTAGAGGCAAAGATGAGATTGCAAAACTTTGGAACCAGACGATCTGGTTTCTTACATATTTCTCGGTTGGCTCTTTGATAGTTTGGGGTTATATAAATACCTGTAGTATATAGGGGCCATCTGTCATATGGGTATATTAATTTAGGTCAGAAGCCAGAAAACTTTTTCTGTAAAGTACCTGACAACAATACTTCAGGCTTTGCAAATCAGCTGGTTTTTGGTTTTATTTAACTTTGCCACAGGTAGGCAAAAGCGGACATAGATCATATATGTAAATGAAATGGGTATGATTGTGTTTCAGTAAAACTATTTATTCAAAAGAAGCAGCTGGGGCCCAGCAAGATAGTTCAGTGGACTAAAGTACCTGCTTAAGCAGGTTTAGACAAGTGTAAGGACCCTGGTTCAATCCTGGGTACCACATGCCATGCCAGCCTGGCCTTCTGGCCAAGCCAGCCACAGAGCCAAGCGTAGTGGCATATGCCTGTAACCCCAGTGCTGGGGAGGGTGAAAACAGGAGGATCACTATGAGTTCGAGCTGTGTAGTGACATCCTGTAACAACCAAATGCATTAAAGAAGAAGGAGAAGGAGGAGGAGGAAGAGGAAGAGGAGGAAGGGAAAAGGAAAGGGGAAGGGGAAGGAGGAGAAGG
>NW_004524588.1:23127638-23134760 GCF_000260255.1 Octodon degus
GAAGAAGAAGAAGAAGAAGAAGAAGAAGAAGAAGAAGAAGAAGAAGAAGAAGAAGAAGAAGAAGAAGAAGAAGAAGAAGCTGCACAGTATTCAGTCTGTGGGTAACAGATTTTTACTACGGATTCACCCCAAGATCCAGATTCATTTAATAAAATTCAGAAGATTTTTAACTCATCAGGAGAACATCTCATTTAAGGACCATAAAGTCTGTATGTTATTCAAAGAGATGGTTAGTTCCTCATGCATTTTTAATTTGAAACATTTTTATGAGCAAAATCATTTTCATGAGGTGCTACCATACAAAAGAACATAATCAATTAATTGCTTGGTTTCCATGTACTAACAAATAATAGTTACTTAAATATGCATTTTTGGCCCAATCTGGGGACTAGGGCATCCTGCTCTGCTGGAAACACTTACTGTATATCTGCAGCTGTCCACGGAATGAGTTCTTCCCGCGAGAGTTCTCAGCTCTGCATTCGTATATGCCTGCATCGTCCAGCTGCACATTCGGTATTTCCAGCACTGCCTGCGATTTCCGCAGTCGTGACTTACTAGGAATATAGCCATTAACCTTCATCCAGGTGATGGTTGGAACAGGACTACAACAGAGAGCAAAAGGACGGTTAACACCCTTTCCACTATGAGGAACACAGATTCTGCTCGCTGGTAATTTCAGGGCTTCATAAGCTGAGTGCAGGAAAATGTCTTCACAATTAAGGGCCACGTGCCCGTTGATATATTTTACTTTCCATGTGGATTGTCTGACACATAGAGCATACAGGTGTAGTTTCCTTTTCATCTTATTTCAGTAAAGCAATTCAGAGACATTCACATTTCACATTTTAACCATTATAGTTTTTAAATGACAAAGGGAATTTGGAAAATTACTAATAAATGCTTCATATAACGAGTCAAGCAAAAGTTATGAATTAAACAAATGAAGAACTTTCCCTACCTGACACCAATACAATTTATGTTTTTCTGCAACCACAAAGATTTTATCTGCCTTTATAATAGATATATCCACATGTATTTTGTTATTTTTGTCTTTCAAAAGTAGAATATATTGTTGTTATTAAAATACCATGGTCAATAAATACTGGGCTGATTATTTGCTACTTATTACCTGGTGTGGATGTAACAGAGCTTAATTAACTGCCCCTTAAAATGAAGCATTTAGCATAGCACCAGTTTTGCTTTATTATTTTATTTCTGTCACCAAGTACACAACGCTATTATGAAGAATCTTGCAGATGTATCATGCACCACTGCTTTGTTTTCTGCAGGAAACCTTTATAAAACTCCAATTAGTAGATCACAGGGCATGGCCATTTTTCATTTTAATAAGTACTGCCAGACTGTACTCAATAATATAGCAGCAGTTCTTACATCTATCGGCATGTGGTACTTTTTCACCATATCCTTGCCAGCGTGTTATGTGAGCAATCTCTTTAATTATTTTCAGTATTGATAAGTAGAAAATTGTATTATGTTGCTTATTTAATTATTTCCCTGACCTTTCAAACAGTTGGATATTTTTTCATTATATTGGCTATTTGCCTCTACATTTATATGAAGTATTTGGTCATTTAATTTTTCTTATTTTCTTTTAACTTTTATTGTCTGTGTACACTATTTAAATTATCAGACTTCTTTGTGTGTTAGAGCCATTAAGACTTTATTTTTCACAAATATTATTCCTCATTGTATTGTTAACCTATTATGGTGTCTATGATACAATTCTATAAACATTTTTAGGATAAAAAAAGCTCATAGTTTTGAGCGTTTTCTTGTTTAGGAAATTATCTGTAACCTTAAGTTAATATCAATGTTTTCCACAGAATGTCTAGAAGTGTTTATTATTGCATTTGATGTCTTGCATCTTTAATCTATTTAGATGGTAGTTTTTAAGTGAAATAGGGAAAGAGAAATTATTTCAGCATATAAAATAAGTGAAACTCCTTGCTCACAATCTATGCTTGTTGCCTTTGTCTTCTATTTGGTTCTCACATCCTTGGGGCCACTTCAGTTATCCCTGTTCTGTTTCACTGATGTACTTAATGCTTTTTATATTTAATATACTTCGTGGGCTGAGCCCAGTCTCCCTTTTCAGCTTGATTCTTCACTACTCCTGTCTCTAGCTTCTGACCCAGAAACACATCTCTCTGTGTTTTCAAATCATATCTGTTTAAATTCTACTAACCCTTTGAGACCTGTCCTAAATGCCTTCTCTTCAGTGGAGTCCCTGGCAGAGTTCTTCACAGCCAGCTGAGACTTTTTTTTTCTTTTAAATAACAAAGTGCTTTATTATACCTTGTTCAATCTTTTTTAACATTTACTCTAAGTTATAAATGCTATGTGTAGGATATTTTCTAAAATATCATGGAAAAACTATTTTATAGGGAAAATAACTATGCATTAATATAAGTAATGCTATGACAAGTTACCTTTCTGATCTGTTTTCTTAGGAACAAGATGATATAGCTGAATTAAGGAGCTGATGATTTTGCCTGTTTGTTTAGCTATACGCACCAGAAAAGAAAAACTTTGCCTGAAAAACCAACACATAAGCAGGGCGTGATATGGCTTTTAGTAAGGATTTTTCCTGCTATGTTTGAAGGTGAGAGTGTAGATAATAACTAAGGTTGTTTTTGTATATACTTATATATCATTAGTTTGTATTTGATTATATATATAACTAACCTTGATAGATGTGATATCATAATAGTTTATAATTGCCTAGTAAATGTGCCAAAATATTTCTATTGCCTATATTTTGTTTTTAATTTTTTATTTCTTATAAAAAGAATGAACAAATTTTCATAAAAACCAATAGGATAGTAACAGTAGTTAATCTTTTATACATTGTTATCTTTAAAATAGTTACTTAGACTACAAGTAACTATTTTACTTGTAGTCTGGGCCCATCAAATTATGGAGAACGAGGTCAGATGAGTTTTTGTCAATCAGTTACATACAGATAGTCATGACATAGAGTACCCGATAAATGCTAACAACAATGATTTTCAGATTTTTACCTTTATCAGGGGTTTCTCACTTATCTTTTGGGGTATAATGATATTTTACTTTAAATTATATTTAAAGGAATCCATTAAACTAATGAATTTTATTTTTACTTCTTTAAGTGTTTTTCTTTTCTTTTTTTTTTTTTTTTGGTACAACATTTTGTTTCCTTGTTTCCAATCTGTGGAAAATGATTTAGGTTTAAGTTTTTACCTCAACATTAGATTTGCAAATCCTTGTGAATACAGCAGTAGCATTTGACTTTCAATTTTTTTTTTTGCTCCAATTGATTCAATTGTTCTTATAAAGTCTTAGAACTATAAAATATACACTAATACATGATTTCCTATTGAATGCTACTAGCAATCAACTTTGGAATAAAATTGATGGAATAAAAACTAGTAAAGGAAGATACAACAACAACAAAAATACGGATTAAAATAGAAGTTTAGAAAGTTGTAAAATAATGCTATGAATATAAAACTTTTTTTTTCAAAATTACACAAAATGTTTTATCAATGGAACAAAACATCATATTAGTAACCAGTAAATTTTAAGAGGAAATTAATGATTAGTATTACACAGGTCTTTATACAGAAAGCAGCTCATTAGCAGCAATGACTTCTTGGGGAAAAGTTGTTACACACAGTACAAGATATTTAATATAAGAATGAAAGAACAAGAGAAAAATTTCAAAAATTAAAGAAAATACAAATTGATTTCCTTAAAATGTTCAAGAAATTGTTAAATACTGTAACTGCTATTTTTTGGCTCAAAGAAGTTATGAATATAAAACTTAACATGTAGGTTAAGCATCAAATTCTATACAGCTGAGGAGAGTATTTCTGAAATACTTGATAAGTTTTATTTTCTTAGGTAGACAGAGACACTGAAAGAAAAAATACATACAATATTCATGGCCATCCATGGATAGATACGATATACAAGCACAAGGCATAAAGGAAGTGCAGTCAAGTCTAGGAGAAGGAGACAAAGATGGGGAAGGAGTGACAGCCTAAAGACAAAGAGTATATAATATCCTCTAGGAAATGGAACAGACTTTTCCAAAGTGAGAAATGACATGAACCCATAAACACAGGAACCATGATACATACAAGACCTCTATTAAAGACCACGGAACACATACATTAAAAAACAACCAGAGAGGAAGCACAGATCATCCTTAACACAGAGACTGGACAGTTCACTAGCTTTCCACCAGCAGCCACGGAAGAGGTGATATTGGAATAATTGTACGTTAGATGTGCTTGGAGGGGGGAGTTATAAGACTCAAATTTTGTATCTTGTTGATTTTCTTGAAGGACAGAAAATAAAATATGTAAAACAGACCTGCGCTACACAGACTGAGCACACTCATCAGCAACAAGCTGTCAGTGAAATACATGCGCTGCAGTGAGCAAGAGGGCAACTCCAGGAAGAAAGTGACGCACACACCAGGACCGGGAGAAAACATTTTGTGATAATACAACAGTAATTTCAATCATGTAGTTGTGTAATAGTGACAGTGCTAAGATATCGATTAAAGTGCCCTATTGGTCTGCTTGTTAATTTGTATATATGTTAATTAACTTTATAAGGATTTAGAAGACAAAAACTTCTCAGGCTGGCAAAGTAAAAGAGGGTTGGAGGGAAGGGTAAAAATAATTGAGCTGACGGCACCTGCCTCGCAAGTGCAAGGTCCTGAGTTTGATCTCCGATATCAAAAAAATGTATAGCAGTAATAATAATTGAGTTGTGTTATGTACAGGTACCAATTCCCTACAATGAGTGTAATTATGTATTGCAAACAGATATTTATAAACATTTTTTTAAAAGTAACAGAAACAAAAAATAAAGTAGCATGGGATTCGAAGGAAGGACTGATTAGAGTGTACTATGGAAAGGTAAAACAAGCTTGCTCTTTATTTTATAAAATTTTGAATTTCTCTTTTGTCTTGCAAATAAAATAAATATGTTGTAAGGCTTATAATATATTGAGAAATAGTGCGCATGACTACAATTGGGAAGAGGTAGAATGTGGAAGTACAGTGTCAGACCTATGCTGAATGCTTTTGAATTTTACAAGTTTTATTTTCAAAATTGTGTCCATTCCTTTCTTATGTTATTTTTTTCTTTAAATGACTTTATGAGGGTTTTCCAGAGAACAGAATCAATCTTTCCTTCTGTTCCTTTCTTGACTTCTTTTCTCTGTTTTCTATCTGATGAAATAATTTATTAGGGGAACTCATCCATTTGATTATCGAGTCCAGAGTCACGCAAGGGATAGTCTACACAGTACAGACCTAGGGATAGTGCTGCTACAATTCCTTCTCTTTTTAAAAGGTTTGCCAGGTAGGGAGCTCGCTGATGTAATTCAGTCTGAGACCGAGGCCACAGAAGCCAGGTCACTGAGGTAAATCCCCCAATGCAAAGGCTCAAAGCTTGAAATTCTGATGTGGCGGACAAGAGAAGACGCAAGTCTCTCATTTGTGCAATCAAATGAAAATTCTTCCTTCAGCATTTCCATCCTATCCAGACCTCAACAATTTCAACAACATCTGTCTTCACTGGTGGCGGTGCCATTTGAGTCTTCACTGGAAGACTCAGATGGCAGTTTCATCGGGCCAGCTCTCACAGACATGCCCGGAAATAAAGTTTTACCAGTCAGATTGATACCTAAAATCAGTCCTCAAAATGAATGAGCATAGTTTTAACAGCTGTAAGAATACGTTGTAAAGTTCTTTTGTTTATTCCATCCATCATTTCTGAGATTTCCAGGAGTGATATTATTGACCACTTTTTCTCCAGTTCATAGTCCGTATTTGGTTTTCACTTGATTTTAGAGACTCCCAGCTGTCATGTTTCTGAATTTAATTTTTGGCTCTTAACTAGTCATAATTTTGCTCTGAAATGCAGCTAATGTGTTTGTGCTTCAGCTCAGTTCTTGGCACGCTTCTTTGCGGTCACTTTTTCGATACGTTCAAAGTCATCTCATGCAATTTCTTCTGCCCATAGGGAGCATCAAGGATTTCTTTTAGCCCCCTCACTTTTTCTTTCTCCACTAGTTTTGGCGCTGTGAATGGCTGGCCTGTTGGGTCATGTTTCCAATGAGATCTCAACCCAGATTTCTGAAAGCTGTTCTCTGTGTTGCTGTGGGTTTCTGGTTCTGACCTGCAGCTTCCAGTGTCCTTAGCCCACCTGGTCGCCCTTAGCAGCGCAGTTTTCAGCTCCGTAGGACCTCTGTCTTCTGGGGGGCGTCTCTGCCCAGGGGGAGTTTCTTCTATTTCCTGACAATAGACTGGCATGATAATCAACCTTGACCTTGTACTGCTCGTTTTATCCCTGGAAGGATTGTGATCCTGTGGTGTCATCTCGGGTATGAAAATGATTGCACATATCTTGTCCAGCATTTTAGCTGCTGATATTTTAAACAGGGTAAAATATTTGGCAACCATCTGATAAACTTAATGTCTGTTAACAGAATATTGATGTGCCATACTGTTTCTGGTTTATCATACATACACTAGATAATTACACAAATTATATCTATGGTCGCCACATGGAGAAATCTCACACATAGCTGAGAAACACAAGTGAAAATTGAGTACACATGGTATAATTTTAGTGATGTTCAACCATCAAGAAAAAGTAAAAATGTATTCTTAGATAGATTTCACTGTGACCGAAAATAATTGTCTTAAGCCTCAAAGATGACGAATACATACTTCACCATCGTGGTTTCTTCTTGAGGAGGACAGAACGATGGACTGCACATGAAACAGTGAGGGTCCGTATCATTGCGACTCCTAGTACTCTTGTTCTTAAGCTGGTTGTTGGACTCATAATTAATCAAAGATTATAATAAAGTTTCTATAGATAGCATTTTCTGCCTTCATTCTTCCTCATGTAGTCTCAGAAATAATTATCATCCATTTCTGAATACAAGTTTTGGTAAATAACTCATTTTATTTTGAACTCTAAATTTCATTTTTTTTTATTTTTCAACAAATAATACACTGCATATATTCTTCTTAGTGGTTAATTGCTGTACAAGATGCGGACTTGTGATCCTATTTACAAACTCCATTAGAACAA
>NW_004524588.1:23139960-23163302 GCF_000260255.1 Octodon degus
AATTCCTACTCGGCGGGAGGGGTGGGGCAGGTAAGGGGGAGTGGTGGGGGGCGGCCCGAGGGGGTGGGAGAGGGTCCTGCCTATGCTGCGCCTGGGCTGGGACTGGTCCCGCCGGTGCAGGGTAGCAGGAAGCTCTCCACACACTCACCGGACCTGGGCTAGGACTGGGTCTGGGGGTTCCCAGAAGTCGTCAGAAATTCCTACTCGGCGGGAGGGGTGGGGTGCGGCCCGAGGGGGCGGGAGAGGGTCCGGCCCACACTGCTCCTGGGCTGGGACTAGTCCCGCCGGCGCAGGGTAGCAGGAAGCTCTCCACACACTCACCGGACCTGGGCTAGGACTGGGTCTGAACTCTAAATTTCAATTCACCTTATCAAATGTTGCCAACACTCCTATTTATTTATTTATTTATTTGTGGAACTGGGGATTGAACTCAGACCCTTGTACTTGCCAGGGAAGCGCTTATTCCAATGAGCCATCTGCCTGGCCCCACTCCTGTTTATGATGATCTGGCTAGTGTGCCTATTAATTTTTTAAAAATTAGCAGATATATATATCTAAAACATTTAGGTGAAGTTAGTCATATTTTCTCAAGGATCATTGGCTTCCATTTAGTCGTAGGGCACAAGTGACCTATAATAGTTCACACTGAGTTTCTTTGTCACTGTGCTCTTACCAGTAACTTTAAATACACGTGAACAGTTTAAGCATGAAGATCTTAGTGAGAAGGAAGATTAGTTCCTTCATATCAGGAGAGCAACCTCCTGATATTTTAAAAATCTGGATTTAAAAATTTTCCCCCACAGTAAAAGACAAAATTGCTCAGTGATAGTCTTTAAATTATTTCTACCTTTGTGCTTTGGGACCCACCAGATGGCATTTTAGTGGCTCTCCATTATTTATGTAAGAATTAATCACCTCAGATTGTTGTAACCGAAGTTAATTGCTATTGTTCATTTTTCTAAATTCTCAATGTCTTAATTCTTAGTGATATAGTCATTAACTTTATGGCTTATGCTTGAACCATTTTAAGTTCTTTCATTTACTTAAACTGTAATAAAATCTGAATTCTTTTACATTCTTTGATTTAGCCAATCAGAGAAAAGAATCTATATAAATGGGAAAAATAATTTGTAGTACTGAAAGAAAGGATCTATGGATTCAATCCCCCACAATATTCTTCTCGGCCAGCTTCGCCCACCCCGAGCGCAGGACTGGTGCAGCATGTGGTGCTGGGGATCGAACCGTGGTCCCCTGTGCCTGCCTAAGCTTGCCTAAGCAGGTGCTTTAGACCACTGAGCTATCTCACCTGCCCCCCCAGTATTCTTGGAATGAGAGAGCTTGGGGTCTACGGAAAGGGGGAGCATTCTCATTACACTTGTTAAATTCCTCGGCAAAAATTTTCTGAGTGTGTACTCTATACCAGATCTGTATTTGAGATCAAAGTCACTGAAATGAATGGGGTGATTCCTCACAAAAGTTATGACTAGTGGGAAAACCTGAAACCTAACCACATGACTCAAACACAGAGTGGGTTGTTAGAAAATATAATCAAGACTACATTAGACTGGGAAATAAGGGAGTGTAAACCAGAAAAGATGGCATGAGAAATAGGCCTGAAGAGCACGAATGATCTACCCAGGCAGCGGGAGTGTTGTCGGCAGCAAACTAAGCCCAAAGACAGAAGGAGCAGCACGGGCCAGCCCGGGGCTCGTGGCACCATGCGAGGTTCACTTATTCAACTGAGCTATTGCTCCAGCCCCTCAAATGACATATTTGTAATTAAGGGGATTTAAAAGATATACTAATAAAAACAACTGATTCCTAAAATCTATCTTAAAGCACAGAGACACTTTAATCCTTTCTGAAAGAAATTTCTTTATTATAACAATCTGAAAGTGGAGCTGTTGCTTGAAAAACCTACTAATTTAAGCTGCCTTGGAAGAATGAGTAAGAATGTCAGTTTTAACAGTGAAGAAAAGGATGCTTATTTTTCTCTTTGTTCTGCTGAAATTGTATCTGTTCAACTACAAAGTCGATTTTCTTTCACAGTAAGCAATGCAACTTAAAGAAGATAAAAAATTAAACTAATGTTTTATTGAGGATGACACTATTCATCTAGCTGAAAATATCTGCTAATAATGGTAGAAGACTATGTACAGGAAGCCACAGTGAAATTCTGACACCAGCCTTTTGTTACATACCGTCAAAGTGACAGGATGAAAAGTGTCTCAAAATGTAATTCTGGAAAGTAAGAAAAGTACTGAATGAACTTTGGCCATTGTTGAAATCATTAAATGTACTTTTTAAAGATCATTTTATACATATGATGAAGTAATGTGTAGAGTATGTCAAGGCAGAAGGAATACTTAGCTGTAAAGATTTAATGATTTCAAAGGAAAGTACTCCCCGACCGCAAATCACTATTCACAGACAAATTGTGGGTCTGTCTAATGGAGCTTCCTATTTTCCTTGCATAAGTCACAAGTGAGATATGAATTTTACATCTGATGTGAAAATATATACAGTTATGGTTCCTTGGTGACTTGCACAAAAAAGAGGGAAACATTGTATATCTTTGATGGAAACTAAAAGAACCAAGTTTTATAACTTTTCTCTAAGAAAGCACATAAAAATCCATCATAAAAAAGCTATTGAGCCAAAGGGTATTTTTTATTTTATGATCATGCATCTTCAAAAAAGAGGACAAAATTTCATGGTTAATGTGAGTGATCACTGCTATTTATATAATATGCAAAAATGTTGAGGCAAAAGTTTTCTTTGTAAGAGTTTGGAAACGTTGAGGGGCAGCGAGTGTGATGGCGGGGCCTGGTTGAAGGGGAAGTTTAAAAGATCTCTTTCTTGAGGCAAAGGATCATGGTTACCGCCTCCAAATGAGTGGGCTAATTGGGCTTTTGGGAAAAGAAATTAACTGCGTCTAACTTGAGTACAAGCTTTAGATCTCTCTGCTTAATGATTCTTGACTCAGAATGTATGATTACACACTAACTCACAGTCTTCCCAGGGTGTTAGTTCTACCAAGGATTTGGGAGCTGCAGCTCAGAATATGGACTGTCACTTCTAATTATCCTCGGCCAGGAGTCTAATTTAGGCTCAAGAAGAACCTTGGTCATTTCTGTGACATGATGGTCTGCTATAGCCTTTATGTTTTTACCATTTTTTGTAATTTACTCTTTTTTCTTTCCATTTAAAGAACATGTGGCAGTGAAAGCAGTTAATTCTGGCTCTAGCTACATCCCACGTGGACAAGCAGCTGGATGCTTCTGTTTCCACTATGTGGTTCAGGTTCTTTTTATTCCCCAAAGCAGAGGTAATTGAACAAAATGGGAAAGGACAGGGAGGCTCCTAGAACAACTTTCTGTAGCCAAGGAATAAGAGTAAGTCTGCTAATAGCTGAAGGAAATTACTGGAATGATGCTGTATTCGTGCACCCATTCCCTCATTCAACTGTTATATCTAGGATTATGTACTGCACGCTGAATTTTTTGAGAGACCTGGAGGTCATGCGACAGATGTGATTCACATAAGCAGTTCACTGATGACTTAGACTAGGAACCCTATTTATTTTTTTAAAGAAAGTATGGAAATGGGAGTGGCCAATCTCTGTGGTGAGGGTTATCGAGGCAAAGAAAGAAAAATATCCTGGAAATAGTTGGTAGAATGTGGGGAGTTCTGAGGTCCTAAGAAAAGACAATAACACCTATCAGGAACTGAAGGGATTTCAGCATAATTGCTGCTCAGTAAGCAGTGGGTAGTGAGGAGGCTGCAGAGGAAGGCGAGAGTAGTAAGCAGTAACCTGGAAATCATCTTTAAATCTTTGACTTCTCCTTATTTTCACTGAAACTCTGTGAAATTTTTTATGTAGGAAAATATCTATATTTGCATTTAGGTACCATGGCGTCTGCAGTGGTGCATCTGGTTGACTTGTGGTACGTATATAGGACCCAGCTAAACTTCTTTAAAACAGAGATAACACACATTCTAGGCTCTATGACCAGATAGTATCTGGGAAGTCTGCCATGCTCCCATGATACCATGACCGACACTGTGGGCTTCCCATCAATGAATGGATGTGGCTGTGTCCTGATAAGAATCTTTGTTCCTGACAACACGGGTCCAGGATATAGACTGTAGGCTTCTAGTCCCTGAAGTGTGTCAAGGAGAGAGCCCTGAAAATAATGCACAGTAGGAGTAGAAAGAAAACCTAGGCGGCTGATAAATCCATATGACTGATGACGCAGGTCTAGGAACAGGTAATGGAAGGAGATTACTAAGTAGACATAGATGATATTTAAGAGGATTTCATGCTGGAAAGAACATGCATGTTGAGGAGGAAATGGCAGAGCTCGCTGGGGGTTTGTGGCTTGCACAACTAGACGACAGGAGAGGATCAACTGGACGCTTACGATGTGGGAGGCACTGTTTTAACCACTTTGTACATGCTATCTTGTTGATTTAATGGCAACTGTACAAAGTGGAACTTATTATTTTCATTTAGTTTATACATGAGGTATAGAGAAGTTAAGGACTTGAGAGTCAGCTCCGTGAACACTGAAATGTGACTATGCACAGACTCAGGAGAAAGAGCCAGTAGACTGGAAGGATTGAAAATATCGGAAGGGTTCACAGCTGAGGATGTGAGATTCCTCATGAAGCTGGAGGAAAGATGCAGAATGAAGGGGAAATTGCATGAGATCTGCATGGTGTACCTTCTTAAAACGATTTCAGGAGCAAAGTACATGGATGGAAAGTGAGAGGCTTGTAGATCTAGAGTCAGCTAAAATGTCATCATTTGTCTAATTCTTTCAATCATCTCTGTGAAGTAAAATCTAACATTGCATGCTGGGCCAGGCAGTGGAGGAGAGTGTTGGAATTTACTACTGTGAAGTCATAGAATTTTATATGTGGTGTGAAAATTGCTCCAGTACAGTAGGTACACTGAGGACTTATATAAGAGTCAGAGCACGCACTTAGAGCGAGAATGACCTGTGGAGTTGTCTCATGTCAGTGCTGGGCCAAGCAGTGTGAGGAAGACACTCTGACCTGGCATGACAAGATTCTCTGAGGATTTGGACAGTGGATAAAATGCAAGAACACTGTGGGAAGGGCGTTAAGCCACATGAGAGAACTACCAAGGCAATCAGCTGAGTACTCCAGTGTAGGAAGGATAAAGGTGAGCATGGGGAGAAATTGGAAACCACGGATTGGGGAATAGAAGTATGGCTAAAGACTGAATGGTGCTGGAAATAATATACAGGGAAATGTGGCCAAGAGATGATGTCATAGGAAGTTGACATTACTATTTCAAATTCAGTGTAATTCCACATATTCAAGTTTCTTTGAACAATAGGATGTTTTTAAACAATAATTTTATATTTTATCTTCTATTCTCCAACTATCTAATGTAATCTTCCATGTTATACCAAAAATGTTGACTGATTTTCAAATGTTCTCAAATTTAATATCTATAAACTAGAGCATTACAAAGTCTTCCTATTTGGAATTAATATAATTTAATACCTTATAAGATTTGTAAATAATTTTCAGAAAATGAATATTTAGATAAAAGCTAGAGAAAAAAATAATTTGCTTCTCTGATACATCACAAACCTGTGACCATTCTCCATATTAACTTCCTACGTGACTTTCAACCTGTTTTTATCTGCAGTTTTATCAAACTATACAGCCTTTAAAATATTGTAAAATAATATTTATCTTATTAACAGAATAGATGAGGTTTCAGGACACTATTATGCTATTGAAATGGTTAAACTGAGGCTGGATACCCAGTAAAATATCTATTTACTAAAAGTTGATATTTATGGACAAGTGGAAAAGATATGACATTGTTTTTAGTGATTATACATATTTCTATTCTCAGGAACTATAGGGAAACCATATAAAAATGCGTCTTGTTTAGAAAAGCAACATGTGGAACATTTTTCTGCCTTATTTAGGCACTGAGAAGAACACAGATTCAGTATTTAAAAACAAAATTCAGAGACAAATGAAAATTGTTGTAAGTATAAATGACATATTTATGCAGAAATTATAATTTTGCAAGGAAATGCTAGTATGACAAATATTGTCAGTGAGTTCTCTCTTAATACTCTTCAAGATTTCATTTCATAAATATATAATCACAACAAGTCCACAGGATTAGATTTATGTCCATGATAAGATCTATAGTAATGATTATTTTGCATAGTATATTGCTTACCAAGAAGGGACCTAAAGCTACTTAATATATTGTTCCTTGCTAATTAAATTTGCAGAAGTATACTTTTTCTCTAGAATATTTCAAGTGTTTACATTTATAACTTTATCAATTGAATCGCTTCCTGTTTTGGCTAATGTCAAGGGATAATTTGAAATTGGAAAGTTATAAAATTAGTTTTTAATGAAATAAAGTATAATTCCCTAACACAATAGGACAAAATAAAATTAATAAAATAGCTAAGTGACATCGATAAAAACATCATGCAGAACAGTTTAATACATGACTTATTTATTTGTACTTAATATTGTCATGGTAACTTACTCATAATTACATTAACTTGCAATATTGATGGGGTAAATAGATCAACATAAATTTCTATCTCTTAATTTTACCTCCAAGTCTCCAAAACACAGATTCATGCTGAATTGAATAAGCGGTTACATGTATTAGAGCTTTTATGGTATAGAAGTTCATGTATTCATATTTGATTTATGAATTCGACAAGCAATGGAATGAAGAAAATGAGCTCTACTTCTCTGTGTATCTTTCCATCAGTAAAAGAGAGGCACGTTATCATTCATATTCATAGCTCATGCAGTGTTCCCTAAAACTATCATCATAATACTGCGTAGCAGTACTGTTGGTGAATACTACTAAAATTTTTTAAGATGGAAATTCTAGACCTACTTCCAAAATTTCATGAGAGACTCTTAGCAGCTTATTTAATTTTTAATCTAGTCCTTACTTTGTGAAAATATTGTGTTTGGAAAAAGTTGACTAGATTTATTCATAATTCTTGGAAAATAAGGCTCTATGACTATAATTCATTGACCTTTTATTTTGGTTCACAAATAGCTCTTAGATGTTCTCAGAATCTCATGTGTGAGTTGGGGCTTTAACAAGGTAAGTAGAGAGGGTGGCAGGGCTCTAAATTCTTGGGTGGGTTAATATATTGATGACATCATAATCAACTGGCAATATTGGGAGGGGATGGAAATATTTGGGAAGTAGTTGGAGGGAGCAGATTGTGGGAGTGTAACCTTGGAGACCAGTCCTGGTTTCCAGGCCTTTCCTTGGTGAACTCTTTGTCTCTGGATTCCATCTGACTGGGGTCGAATGGCAAGGCAGCCAGCATGCATAACATGGACCAAGCCTTTGAAACCATGGGCCAAATTAAACCTCCTTTCTGCACTCCTGTGAAAGGTGACTTGGGCTGTGGAGATATCTCAGCGGTCTACGCATCCACCTAGGCAAATGCAGGGACCCAGTTTCGATCCCCAGCCACTTGGGGTGAACCACACTGGCTACTAAGACCTGACATGATGGTGCATGCCTTTAATCCCAGCACTGGGGCTGCTGAAAGCAGGATCACTATGAGTCTGAGCTGTGCAATGAAACCCTGTACCAAGTACATAAAATTAAAAAAAAAAAAGGTGACTTTGTCAGATACTTAGTCATACAGACAAAAGCCTTACAAATATGATATTTTATTTAACTTTGATGGAAACCTACATCTTGTTTTTATTTCTAACCTGTACAAGTGATGAAGAAGTGAATCAGTCTAAATTAAAAGGCAATTTCAAAGGCATAATTCATATGTATGCTCAGTGTACATATCCACGGGCATTATCTTTGGCTCTGCAGTGTCTATAACAAGAACAAATGCAGAGAACCGTGATGCACAGATCTTGTGCCGCTGTGCCGTGTGTGCAGAGCAGACTATACGGTTCTTGGCAAGTGCTTGTCTCTCAAGCGGCTAAGCGGCCATGCCAATCACACAGTGCCGTAAGGAAGGACTGGGGCACGCACTTCAAGACAGTGAGTCTGTCTGCACTACTTCATTACCATAGTCATCATCATGGTCGTCATGACTCCTAGACAAATATCTCGACGGTGCACCGGCCGCGTGGCCCGGCTAGACCGGAACACTTGTATTCTGTCTCTAACGTATGTGTACCAAGATTGAAGCCTAACACGCTGAAGTTCAAAGAACGGCACATTATTCAGTTTATTTTTATGTAAAACAATATTCTGAATGAATTTTCATTGGAATAAAGAGCAGAATGAGCCATAATATTCTGGTTTTTAAAAATAGAAAACATAAACATGTTGAATAATTTATTAACAGAGAATATTAGTCATCATTTTATTACAAAGATAGAATGTGAAAATTCATTACCAACCTTTATACTTCTAAAATTAACATCATTTGTTAAAATCTGTTATAACTTTAAAAAGTCCCCACAAAAGCCCTGGAGCAAATGTGCCTCCTTATTCATTTTGTATAGGGGATAGTTCACTCTGCAGTCAGTCTCAGTCATAGCGTAACAGAGACTTAATGTACCTTTCAGCATTATTTATGTTCTATTGATATTTGCATTTTACTTGCATTTTTATATTTGTGTTACTTAGTGCTTTAAAGGCAAAGAATTTTCTTAAAGAGAAAATATTTCATTCATATAAATAAAATCAGTATATTTCTTAGATACTGGTTCAAGCTATTTTGTTTTGCCATTTTCTCCTAAATTTGAATCTCATTTGTTTATCTACAAATCCTTAAGCCAGAAATACTTTTGCCCAAAATATTAGGCAGTATTTATGTATTTTATCAAAACATCTTTTGTCTTCACAAATACTTGACATCTGGCCTTTAGAATTTAAAATATTTACGTCCTTTTAGCCTTTTAAAGGATGGTATATGAAATTCAATACTAAAATATATATCATATAAAATATTTTAAACATTAACAGAATTGACTTATTATGTAAAATAAGCTCCAGAATATAGTTGCTGAACTCATAGGGAAATAAGAAGTTTTTCACCTAAAAGAAGGCTTGCTGAAGATAAAGATGGAAAGAAGTTCACTGTTTCATTTACATAGAAATAGCTTATAGGCTACCAGTTTCTCAGTTGGCCAGAGCACACTGTAATATACACTAGAAGCAGAAAGCCTCCGGAGAATGAAGTTGCTGCCATACATTTTTTACTGGAAGCCATGAAAATCAGAATGGCAGTGGGCAGCCTGACAGAATGCTGACATTCCTGTCTGAGGAACAGCTTGAGAAGTGGAGGGATCTACAGAAGATGCTGCAGAAGGAGGCAGAACGTTTGAGTGAGGCCAAGCCTTCGGAAAGTAAGCGGCGCTCCCCAGCACTCCAAAAGCTGATGGCAACATGGCACATATATGCAGCTGCACTTTAACGGTGGTTCTTTTAGAAAAATCTAATTGTTATACAGGCATGATCATGTTTAACAGAGAGATTTTGAAAAAAGAAATTCAAAAAGGAGAACACACCTTTGCAAAGAGTTGGTAAATGGTTGAGCTGACATTTGAAATCAGATTTTTCAACTACCAAACCTTTATTGTCCTGACACATGGCCCTAAATTGTCCCTGTTCAGTTGTGGATTTATAGGTTGCTGTGAATTTCACATTACAGAAATCTACTTTTTGGAGGGTTGGATAGGTTAACTTAGAACATTACCTTGCTTCCAAGGGAGACCCGCACAGAAAGAATATGAGAAGGGCACTGACGCCCCTGTGTGTGCACCTTATTACGGACTAGATACACGAAAGAACAGCAGCCGACAGAAGAGCAGAAAGGCCATCCTGAAAAGGCTTGAAGGAGCAGCAGCTATCCCTCTTTATCCTTCCCAAGATCCAGACGGAGGACTGCACAGTGTGGGAGACGTTAGTTAAGAATACTAAGCAATAGTGAGAAAAATCTGGCCTCAGTGGTAGGGAAACCAAAAGCTTCTTGGATTGTGTTCACAAAAGCACAAAAACAAGACATTTCAGATCACTCAGAGTCAAAAATACTTCCCAGTAACTTAAACTCATCACAGAGCGAAAGTCAAAAACAAAAAATAGTCACCTTCAGAAGGTGAAATTTAAATGCCTAGTAGCAAGTAAAAACAGTTGGGGTGTGCAGAACGTACAGAAAATACAACTCATCTCCAGAAAAGCATAGTAGGGTGTCTGAAGCTGTCCACAGCTCAGCAAAGCCCTGCTGAACTTTGTTGTTTTTCTTTTTAATGTTTCATTATTTGATAGTTTCTATTGCTGCCTTAAATTTATTGTTTTTTCTTATATAAAGAGAATAAAAATAGTTAAAAAAAGAAATGAAAAGAAGAAAGAAACCATCCAGAATTTCACTGAACAAAATGATAGAAATTCAACAGTGGTTGTTGTATTGCATATATATATATATATGCATTCAGTTCAGGGTCTACAGGGTCTCTATGTAGATCGGACTTGTAATGATCCTCCTGTTTTCAACCTTCCAAGATCTGGGATTACAGGCGCATGCCACCATGCCCAGTCTCAGTCTTTGTCTCAGCAGGCCCTGGGGACCGGGCCAGCACAGCACACTGGGGATAGAACACCAGTCCCTGCATCTGCCTAAGCAGGCACTTTAATCCACTGAGCTATCTGGCCAGCTCTTATACTACATTTTGTTGTCTTCAAATTAGTTATTCAGATGACCAGGTATAGGCATGCAAAACTGGTCAAAAAACACTAAAAAGAAGAGAAAACAACTAAGCATTAACTGTGCCTTTCAATAGACCAACAGAAAGCAGCAGTAGAATTATCTAAGCTGTCCTGTGTATGTACTTATGTACTTCTTTCGTTCTTTTCTCCTTCCCCTCATCCCAGTTCCTCTAATATTTAATTTGATTATTCCCTTCTAGTGTATTTTAATAGAAATTAAAACATTGTATTTTTAAAATATATTTCACTTTTTAAAGGTCTAAAATACAGGTAGCAAAACTTCATAAACTTGTGAGAAAAAACAGATCTATCATCATACTAGGAACTTCCAATACTTTCCTAACAAAATAATCAATAGTAGAACAAGAAAATACATAATGATGTAGAAGATTTAGAGAACATTCTCTTCCAAACTGATGAATGTGATCTTTGTAGAAAATTAGTTCCATAACAGCACTATGAAAATGCTTTCACATAAAATAATTTGCCAAAATTACCCAAGTTCTTTGCTATAAAACAAGTCAGAATAAATTTTAAGTGAGTTAATTTTCACAAATTTTGTTCTTTAAACATGGAATTAAAATATAAAAAAATGGCTACAAAAATATGTAAAACACTGAAATTGTGTAAAGACAATCTCAGGAGGAGAGTAAATCACCTTCTATTTTAGTTTATTTTAATATATTTGGTTGTTACAGAGTTCCACTATGCAGCATGAGCTCGAAGTGATCCTCCAGTTTTTCAGCCTCTGCAGTGTGGGGAACCCAGATGGGCACCACTGTGCCCCAACTCTGGGGCCGGCCCAGCCAGCCCTGGGGGGGCTGGCACAGCATGCGGTTCCAGGGATCAAATGGAGCTCCTTGCTCTTGCCCAAGCTCACCGAGGCAGGTGTTTTAGTCTGCTGAGCTGTCTCGCTGGCCCCTCATATTCTTTTAGAAAACTGAATTGTCAAGAGAACTTAAGCAAAATTAGAAAATATAGAAAAATAATTCTGCGCCACAGAACAGAATTTTATAAAGATTGCATTAAATTTGTAGATTGTTTCTAGTGGCACAGATGTCTTAACTGATTAATTCTTCTATGCCCATGACCACAAGTGAAGCCAACTAATATTCCATCTTCTTCAATTTTCTAATAATAATAATTATGGTTGTCAAGTGTGAAGTTCTTTCTTTGCTTTGTTTAAAACTATTTCTAGGGGCTGGAGAGATAGCTCAGTGGTCTAAAGCACCTACTTGGAACAAGCTTGGCAAAGCACAGGGACCGCGGTTCGATCCCCCAGCACCACATGCCAGCCAACCACACCCCCTGGTGGGCTGAGCTGGCCACACACACACACACACACACACACACACACACACACAATAAATAAAATAAATAAAAAAAATTTAAAAAAAGAAACTATTTCTAAGTATTTTACATGTAGGATACTATAGAAATGAAATTTTTGGGGTATCTTTCTACACATAAAGGTGCACTACTGATTAGGCATACTACTGATTTTTGAATGTACATTTTACATCTTGCAACCTCACAAATTTTTAAACTAGTTTTAGTAGGTGTATATGTGTGTGTGTTTCCATATGTGGATGTGTAGGCTTAGAGTACTGTGCATATAGGACCAAGTCATCTATCATTGAAACACTTCATACGAAAATATACAAGATGCTGAATAGGCAAAGCCATCTTCAGGAAAAACAAAAACGTCTTAAAGGCATTACCTTAACCAATCTTAAAATCAAATATAAAACAGAAAACCATGACAGTTGCACAAATGCAGACAAGCAGGCCAATGGAAGGAAACAGCTCCAAGCATTTGAAGTGAACAGATCTTTGCCAAAGATGCCAGAATACATAATAAGAAAGGAAAGTGTCCTCAATATTGGTGCCGAGAAAAGTTAAATTATGTACTGATCTCACTAAGTACATAAAAATAAATTCAAACGCTACAAACATAAATATTAAACTTGCAAGTGTAAGGGTACTGAAAGAAAACATGGAGGAAGAGCTCATAGTCATTGCAATAAAAATAAAATCATAGACTACAATGTACACAAATTCAAACATAGCAAAGTTTCTGCTAGTTGGAAGTTTATGCTAGTAAATTTTTAAATCAAAAAGTCTCAAATCCATGACTCAGATTCAGGGGTAAAAGATGAGCAGATTAAAACCAAAGTAAGCGGAAGGAAGGAAATAATAGGTATGAAAGTGAAAAATCAATGGATATTAATTTGAAAATGTTTGAAAAAATCATTGAAAATGAACGCTGCTATTGTTTAGAGAAAAATGGTAAACTGAATAAACCTCCAATCAGACTAACAATGAAAAAGAAAAGATAAAGAACAAATATTGGTAACTCCAAATCTCCATTACTAAGAATAAAAGCTGTCACATTGCTATAGATTCTGTAAATATTAAAATGAAACAACTAGAATATTATGACTATTATTATCCCAGTAAATTTGAAGAATTAGCCAACTGATAAAATAAATTCTGGAACTAGAAAAAATATAGGAGATATTGAAAGAAGATGGACAATCTCATGAAGCTTATATCTATAAAGCAGTCAAATTTTTAGATATAGAAACAAAAGCTCAATCCATGAAAGATTAGTGAAAAACCCAGCTTCATCACAGTTACTGAATTTTGCTGCTCCATAGGTGTTCTTTTCTTGACAGCACTAAATCCACAACCATTTTTGTTTTGAGATGGTCTCAGTAAGTCACTGTTATGCAAGCAATCCCAGTAGGGATGGATGATCTTTTTGACTACACTGAAAACCAAACTACTAGGTACGAGAGAATGTGTACAAATCACATATTTAATAAAAGACACATTTCCAAGATTTTAAAGAATTGTAAAAATTCAACGAAGAGAAGAAACACAAAGAGTGAACAAAATACTAACTTAAAAAAGCAAGTGTCAACTAAAACACATAGTGTGCAAGGAGCATCCGTGGTCAGAAAAGCAGCTGGGCAGAGTCTTCAGTAGTAAAACCTGCAGGAAAGCACCACAGTCCCGCGTTACTAGGATAGACCAGCGGATGCTCCTGTGCCTACAGCTTGGAAGGGCGTGCTCAGAGAAGCTCTGTGCTGACAGCAGAAATGCGGAGTTAACTTAAATTTCCCGCAAAAGATGAACCGATGAACACATAAAATACAGTCACAAACTAGACCACTACTGAACAGTAGAAGGGACTCATCTACTGCCCCGCCCTGCAATGTGTTAGTTTCTAAATGATCAGTCCAAGTAAAAAACAGTCACACACAACACTGAAACATCTGTTCCACTAGTATTTTAGAAAATGTAAACTAATATATGATTAAGAAAGAGATCTATTAGTGGTGTTTTTTTTTTTTTTTTTTTTTGGAATTAGACACATGGATGGGAAATGAGAGAATACAGTTATATATGCAGAAGTTTTCTAAGTGACGGAAATGTTCACCCTATGGATTGTGGGAGTAGTTTTATGATGATGGTGCATATACTGAAATGCATCAAACTGTATCCTTTAAGTACTTTATCATATTTAAATTATACCTCACGAGAGCTTGCTAAATGAAACTTCAATGAAATACTTCAGCAGTATATGTAATTAATTTAATTGGACTTTACCATAATAAATTTTTCTATAATCATTAAAAAGATAGCAAACTCTTCTTTCTAGTATATTCCTATAACACCTTCAAAATAAAGTAAGAACTAAATTGGTGTTTTATATTTTAATAAAATACACTAAATTATATGTACTTATTATAAACAAAGATGATCTTATAATCATTTCAGTGTCATTCTTTATGTTAATTATATTTCCTTTTCTTTATTTCATGTAATCAACAAAACTCAGAGATGCAAGCTGGTAACAAAGCAATTGGTGAGAGGGTGTTTCTTCACCTAGCTTACTCTATAGTTAAATTCTTTATTATTTTTTGAGGATATTTATTTTTAGAATCCCAGAGGTGGCAAAGTTGAGGTAACCAAGACAAATGCTGCAACAGCTTTTGTTGATTTTATGTGGAAAACAGTTGCACTTGACAATCATTTATTTTAAAATGCTGCATGAATCCACAGGAGAGAGTTTTTAAATTAATTTAGATTGTCAATGAAGGAAGGACATGTCTTTACTGAGGTTCCTACTGCCTTGATCACTACATTATAGTTTAATATACTCCTCTTTAGCCTAAGATAATCCAATTCATCATTGCTAAGATTCCTGTGGGGGTAAGACATAACTACGATTCTAAAGATCACTAAGAAAGTAAGTGCTGTCAACTAGACTGTGACACCTTCTATTGTGACACATATCAGGACTTCAGAAAGACTAACCTAAGAACAATGCGTGGTTATCACAGCTTTGCTTTCTCTCAATAGTGTGGGCCCAAATGCAGTGGAATTTGCATGCAGTGGAGGCAGGAAGACATCCTTCTATGCAGCGCGTGCTGGTGTGCACTCTTGGTGCGTGGAGGAGCCTGCGCATCTCTGTGGGGATGCATAAAACAAGTGACCTAATTTCGGAACACGCCTTTCCTTTGAGAAAATGGCCATGAATAAGACATTCTAAAAGTTGTAATGTAGATTGATCCAGTTCCAAAACAAAATAAAAGTAGGACTAGAAATGACCAAAGCACTTACAATTTGCTGCTTACATTATAAAACAGCATCAGCCATATGTTCCCAGTGAGTTTTGTTTTTATATCTATTGCCTTCTGTCCTAGTCTGAAGACATGATTATAAAGATTCAACATGAAGCTAGTTCTGCCTATATAACCAATGACAAAATACTGGGACGAATGACAGGAAATAGATGCTGCTATATTGCATTTTAAATTAAAAAGAAAGGAAGTCAGGGTTTTGGATGTTGTTGTTTGTCTTGCAGAACTGCTTAAGTTCCTTGTGTATGTTTTACCACTTATTCACGCATACAGCTTTGTCTGCATTATACGAGAAACATGTTAATGTAGTTGCAGCAAATGTATCAACTACATGTGAAAAGCATGCAGCTAGAAACCATGAGGAGAAAAATGCCAATTTAACCTGCATACACACACACACACACACACACACACACACACACACAGCCTCAATTTCTCTGTCCTAAGAGAATACTTGGGGAGGGAAAGAGCAGTGTAGAAAAAGAATTAAGGTGTATTATAGATATGTCCCAGCTCCCTACAATGATTGTAATCACTACACACTACAAACATGTACTAACTTTTTGTATCTTTTTTTAAGTATTTTGGTACAGGGTCTCAATACATAGATTGTACTCAAGTGATCCTCCTGTTTTCAGCCTCCCACGTTCTGGGATTATAGGTGCACACCACGATGCCCAGTCTCAGTCCCATCTCAGCATGACCCGGGGGTGGGGCAGGCACTGCACACCGGGGATTGAACCCCTGGCCCTGAGTCTGCCTAAGCAGGTGCTTTAGTCCACTGTGTTATCTGGCCAGCCCATTCTTGTGTCTCTTGTGACTCAGGTTTCACTATGCAATTGAGACTGGCCTTGCATTCACTTTATAGCCCAGGCAGGCCATGAACTTGCAGTAACCTTCCTGCCTCAGCCTCCCAACTTCAGGGATTGCACGCATGTGCCCCCATGCCCAGCAAATATGTACTAATTAAACAAAACAAAATGCTTAAGCACAAGGAAAGCTCATGAAATGAGTTATCCAAGGCAATAATAAATTAAACATAGGACAATTCAGAATGTCTGATTTTACATTGGGCATGCAAAGACATTTGTTTAATTGCACATTAAAATGGCACTATTAGATTTGTAGCATAGAATATTGTTATAATATTTGACTTGACAGTCAATTTTATGACATATTATTATTATTTTATCAAACTTGAGTCCTTGTTCTTGCCAAGCTATCTCCCTAGCCTGTATGGCAAATATTATTCTAAGTATATAAAACAATCAGCAAACATTACCTGAAAGCCACAAAAGGCAAAGGACGTACTTGAAAACAACCTGTGCTTTCAACTGCCCTTTGCTCATCTCTCTGATCCTTGTTCTGAAGTTGGCTGAAGCCCTGGGAGAGACAGCCCAGAGGCAAAGGCCACTTTACGTCTCTGGCTACTCTCCTGGTGAGAGCCGAGTGAGAGCAGACCAGACACGTGCACATGTAGTCCTCTGCGTTGTGGCTCTCCGGGGCACTAGAGACGCAAGAGAGCCATTTCTTCAGTATCAGCAATCTAAATTTAGGTGTGAATCATTCTTTCAATTTTAATTTTGAAATGGGAAGAAAAAATCTATCAGAATAGATGGAATTAGGCATTTGCAGAACTATTTCTGATACTTTAATCCTAAAATCATAACTTAGAAATATGTGACTAATAGGGCAAAATGGCCTCTCTAAAACTTCAAAGGAAATCACCAATTTAAATATGTAGTTAATTTTTAAAAAAATTTCCTTTTAGAAAATGACTCAGAGGCTCATGAGGTTATGTAATAGCACTTTGCATTATGCATGATTTTCATCAATTAGTTTGGTCACTGATGAATTGTCTTGAAAAAGTAGAAATAATAAAAATAAGTTAGTTTTTCTCTAACATTATGGGGAAGACATGTTTTTAATCTCGATGCATTCTCTATGGCATATAAAGGGATATATGGAGAAAAGACAGGCAATCCGCCCATCTGCGGTGGCCTGATAGTGACAGCCCGCAGAGAAACCCCTTCCCTTTGCCTTAGCTCTGTCCCTGGAGGCCACCAGCTTGCTCAGCAATCATGTTTCTACTGAGAAGAATCCATTTTTATAGAACTTGTTACTAGAAAATCATCATAAATTGTTATGATTTGTCAGAGTGACTTTAATGGAACCTCAGACTCATGTGGAATCCAAACACTGACTGTAAAACTTATTTCTTCAATGTGGGCTGACAGAAGGCCCCGACTGCGGGAGCGTCCCCGAAGATGAGGCTGCACCTGGAGATACGGTCTCTCCTTGACGTCACGTTAATTTTTCCTAAGTCATGACCCATATATAGTCTCAAGCATAGAGTTCTTTGAATATTTTATCCCAGTCTCCCTTTGGGCATGCATACTTATCTATTATGGTGACACATGCACTAATTCAGTCAACAAATGTTCATCATGCACTGATTTATACATAAAAAGTCAACACTTACATCAATAAAACAGATGCAGATGGAAAGGAAGAACATCAATGAGAACTCACATTCACTGTTACAGTGGAAACTCTTTTCCATAAGTATACCTGGTGTGAGCAGGGGGGCTGTTTGGGATGGTGTGCTCGCAACCCAGTGTGGACACGAGCTTGGAGGCAGGGACTGAATGACACCAAACAGCCTAATTTAGCGTGCCCATAGCTGCCCCATACTTTTCATGTCTTGCTGCCCGATGGCTTGAAATACCAGTGATATATACATGACTGTCTCACTGGGAGAATTTTCATTAATTTTTATTAATAAAATGTCGACAATAGTGATTAGACACATTTGGGCCAACACTGGCACAAGCTGCCCAGTGAGGCCAGTCATTCATGCACTGGTGATGGCTCAGGCTGGTGGGCACACGTTAGCATATAAGGCTGCAGTCAGCACCAAGTAGAAGGTCTAACAGAAGCGTCAGGCTGCCTGAAAGGGTGAAACACAAATTGAGAATGAGGCCAGGGAAGTGACAGCCACCCAAACAGACAGCAGGCACCCCGAGGAGACAATACTTGGAACAGTTCTCAAAGATAAGGCAACTACAGCAATCTTATATTTTAAAACTATATCCCTGGTCTTACTTAGTTTAAAAAATCCAAAATTTCTAGTGACATACATACTATTAATGCTTTATACCTAAATTTCCAAGTTAGTATCAAATCATTCTAAGAATTGTATATAAAAAGATTTTAAGTTTCCAAATCAATCTTTCTGTCATGGGCAAGTTTTGTTGCAATTGAGCTCAATTAATAGCAGTCTGACAATAGGAGACATGTGCTAAGCAGGCTAGCTCACAGGCTATCCATGGCTGAGTGAGACACATGCTACTTTCAGGAGGTGGTGTACTGTGCTGGATTTAAAAATTAAATATTAGGGGCTGGGGAGATAGCTCAGTAGAATAAGCGCTTGCCTGGCAAGCACGGGGTCCTGAGTTCAATCCCCGGTACCAAAAAAAAAAAAAAAAAAAGTAAATGTTGTCATAAAACATTTGAGCAAGAATAGGATCTCACAAGAGGACAATCTAGCCAGTTTCTGGTGAGAAACATGCACATTAACAACAGAGACGTGGGTGCTAAATCACAGTTAGAGGATGCACTCTCAGGGAGACTCATTCTGGTAGAACTGTCAGAGGAATTGGTGAGTGATAACTACATAAAACTTACAGGGATCCAAGGCTATAGAAGTTCAAACAGAAAAAAATGAAAAAGAAGAGAGAATACAAAATTTGCCTAAATTTACTCCAGGTTTTAGTCCTTTGAGAAATACTTCAGATGAGGTTAGAACCTACGGAGACAAGGGCATCGTCTCATGCCTGGCAGAGGCTCAGCTGAAAGCACCCTCTGGGTTGTGGGCTCCCTGTGTCCAGCCTGCCTGTGCGCTGAGCTTGTTTCTTTCATTGGGCCACTAGTAACTTCTTCTTGTAACCACATTATGTATCTAGTGAGTCTTCTTGGGATATTGGAAGGAAAAAGACTAGAAACTTCTGGTTAACATATGAATACTTTACATCTTTACAAGTTCTGATGGCACTGCGGTTTCTGACCTCAAAGTCAACATCTATGGAAGAGATAATTCATGGAATCTTCTGGGAGATTTACTAAAAGTGAAGATTTGAAAAGTTTCAATTGAGTCTAGGCGTGGTGGTGCACGCCTCTAAACCTAGAACTAGGAAGGCAGAAATCAGGAGATGCACTGTGAATCCGAACTGCATAGTGAGATCCCCACATACATACATACATGAAAAGTTTAAATTTATCCAAATAAAAATCTCAGTCATTTGGAGGTTATCCCTTGATGATTTGTATTGATCACTAATGTATCTAATATTTAATTGTTGAGATATTGAAGTGTTCAGGTGACAAAACTTCATTGTGATAAAAGATAAATTACTATTAGAAACTGAAAACTGATACGGCAAATTGAGAAAAGTACTTGTCTTACTATTTGAGGAGCTGACTTTTTCTTTATAGCTGTGTAGCTGTTTGGCCCTGCACATGCATACAATTTTTCTGAGTCAGAGAAGTGGCTCTAAGATAGACCTAGGAGAGTCAGCCAAATTGCTCAGTGGACTAAATTGCCTGCTTAGGCAGAGTGCAACAGCTGGGGTTTGATCCCTGGCCCATGCCATCCTTGCCGCTGGGGTGTGCTGAGATGTCTATGGAGATTGGGCGTGGTGGTGCACACCTATAATCCCAGCATTTGTGAGGCTGCAAACAGGAGAATCACTAAGAGTTCAATGTACATAGTGAGACCCTGAAGACCCCATACCCTGTAGACCCTGTACTAAATTAAAAACAAAAAAGTAAAAAATAAGACAGACCTAGGAAGTTAAAATTTGATGTCAGTTAACTTTGAATCCAAATGTGAAAAATAAATTGGCTCTGTTTCTGTAGAAATAGAAAACATCTCTGAGTGCAAAGGTAAGTATGATCCACAATATAGTGAATGCTTACATTAAAAATAATGTCACAGGGTGAATGTTGTCACGGGCTGAATTAGACAGAAATATAGGCAGGCAGACAGGGCCAGCCCCTAAAGGAGACAAGATGGAAGCCAAGGTTGCTGTGCAACTTGCAAGCGACAGACACTCCCATGCGGGCCACACCTCAAGACCAAGACCAAAGAGGAAGCACAGCTACACACTTCCTTAGGGATGAGCATCAGGGACTGATGTTCTAAACAGGTATCAATCACCTTGAAAGAGCCCAAATGAGTCACTAGGCAACCCCCAACAGGAAGAGACCCTGTCCTGTACTCATGCCTGCTTGCTATGTGACTCGCTTCCCCATTTGGTACTGGATTTAATCAAGTTTACTTGAGCAATGGTGCTTGTAATCTCATTGGTTGACCATAGTTTTGTCCCACCTCATGCCCACCTAACCGAGTTCCCATGTTCTCCACCTTAGACCAGCTTTGCTGCATGATTTTCCTCTATAAAAGTCCCTGGAAGAGACAGCTTCCTGGAGACAGACCATTTGGTCCCCCTCCTGCCCCTCTCTTGGACAGGAGCTTTCTTTCCCTCAATAAATATATTCTGCTCATGAAAAATAAACAAATAAATACATAATAAAAATAATGTTAAAATAAAAGACACATTGCCTTTAATCCTCCTAAAAATAACCACCCTTTCTGCAGATACACTTGTCTTATCTTTCTTGAAATTCTCTGACATCCAGAAATTTACCGTTTATTATCACTGTCTTTGGAGAAGAGGCGGAAAATTCCATTGTACAAGATGCCTTGAATAAAGTAGGGAACTTGATGTTTCCATTTGACATAAATTACCATAAACACTTCCAACTAATTTAGGAAGGGCGTCAAGGCAGCCATGCAAAGATGCCTTCCAGAACTGCTTCATCAAGCAGCAAGAAGGTTCGTGAAAGAAAGGGGGCATTTAGAAGGAGGTTAACAGCGGTGTGGCTTTTACTGTAATGATTTTAAAATTTAAATATACACCATATTGTTCAATTATACCTCACAAATAAATAGACCCTTTCCATAACTGCACTGTAGGAAACTGCTGAAAATGTAAAAGTCGTCAAGTGTAGAAGCATCAAGCGCCAGCCTAAGGGCAGCGCTACATGCCGAGGCCTGGCAGCTGTTCCCTGTGGCTTCCCAGTCCCTCTTGATACTGGGCTCTGGTCTAAGTAATGACTAGGACTCTTAACACATACATTACCTTCTGCAATGAGGACGCAGCCTCGTGTCAATAATACTAAAGCAATCAATAGCTCACAAGGGTAATTCTCTTTACTTTGTAATGTACTGCCTTCCTGTGAGATCTAAACATTTATTGATTCTTAGACCCAGTAACTGACTCCTACCTCCAGATCTTCTGTCAATCTAATGATTAAGTAATTTGATTTTAGTTTGATGGACAAATACCACCCAAGTCCAACTCATTTTTAATCCCAACAGTCCTTAGTGACTGGCAGTTCCAAATAAACAGTATTAATAAATCATCAATCTGTAACTAAAGAGCAGATTCTTTCAGGAACATTTGCCAGCTTCAGCCTGTGGGATGTCTCAGAGGAGTATCTGTCATTATCACAGTTACAGTGGGACACAAGAGCAGTTATTTGAGACAACTCAGCTGACGACCAAGGGAAAGAAAACATAAATTACAGCTAAAATGACTTCATGACATGATAACTGGTATTTTTATAGCAATAAATGTATAAAAAGAAAAAAATTACTTAAGTCCTGGTTGGCTAATAGACATTTGATGGAGTGTAACAAAGGATGATTTGTAAATGCTATCTGAAGGGGAGATAAGCAGGAACAAAAGAGGGCAGGAAACCGGATGGATTCTTCCTCCCTCCTCACCACCAGATTTCAGATGAGTTTGGAAAGGTCACTCACGTGATTATTACAGTAGCTGGTTCAAGGCCTTCTGCCACAGCTGATGTGATTGTGTGTTAACAGCTGCAAAAGCAAGATAAGGCGTAGGTAATGTCAAAAAAAAAAAAAAAAAGAACCCAGCTCTTGGCACTGTTAGCTAACACTATTAGCTTGCAGGGCTTTCATGGGAGATAAACCTACGTAACTTTACAGCACGTGACTCTTTTATTATGAATGACCCTGAGGTCCATCCTTTGGTATGGAGTCATTTAAGCACAGGTGACTAGACTTTGTCATTGGTGGCTGTTTGACATACCTAGTGGTCATTCTGGGGTCTGTGAATGGTCACATGTTGAAATGAAATCTGCAAAAAACTACAGCTCATGTAAGTGTGGTTAAGAATTTCCAGGGCGCAGGCATGAGTGCAGCCCCTGGAGACACCAAAGACAATGACATATTCCCAGTAAGAGAAATTGACATGTCTCCATCCTGAATGCAATTTGGTTAACATATTTAGTACCTGCTGCATATTAAGGACATTTTAGAGATCAAAAATTCTAGCACAGCAAGGACAGCTCTATACAGCTATTCCACTGGGGTGACCTACGTGGTGAAATCTGCATGTTCCTACACAGTCCCAAAGGTAAGAGAGTGCAAGAAAAGCAGGGGGACTTAATGGAGCATTGGTCTTTAACCCAAGCCCCGGAGACCACACAGATGGGACGTTTTAGACAGTAGAAGCAGTGCTGCAGGGCCTCAGAAATGGAAAACCGCGCGTGAGCGCAGTCCAGGAAGGGGCGTACTGGATGAAGAGATGGGTCTGAAACTGTGAAGGGTGCTGGCACTGTTGGTTTTGATCTCATCACCTCTCTGCTTCATGCTTTCTGTGCTCGGCCTGTCTAGGCTGAGGTTAGGGTGCCCACAAACCTTTCTGCACTGCAAAGGAGGGGGGGACTCCCAGGGGATTGCAAGGCCAGAAAGAAAATGAAGCCTCTTAGTTTGTTCTTTGTGAGAACAAGCCCAGGAACCTGGGCTTTGGGTCTCTTTCAGAGTCATGAACAGCGCCTCTGGAAGGCATTGATCCTATGGCAGCAAA
>NW_004524588.1:23170727-23219526 GCF_000260255.1 Octodon degus
CGCGACAGGAAAGATCCTTTGAATTTAAGGTAGGGCCCTAGGAGACCCCTTGCCTGCACTTGAGCAAGAAAATGCAGCACTTCTCTGTCCTCCTCCCTACGTATGTCACAGACCAGTTTAAAATGTCCTACAATAACACAGTTGCCAAAAGGCGGCTACTTACAACTGCCTGCCGCTCTCTTCTACTCTTAATGTTTAGTCTCCTGTGGGGGAATGAATGGCCAGTAAATGAGGATGTTTGAAGTTTTCATTTCTAACCCGGACCTGGATCATTTCTCTCCTTTCAGGGAGTATCACATCTAAATCATTCGAAGATAAATGGCGCTATTGTGTGCTTGAAGCAGCGGGGAAAGAGCGGCTGCCTCCGCCCCAGATAACCCATTTTCCCTGTAACAACTCATTCTGTCAGGAACTTCTACATTAAACCCAATTGAATTCTTCTACTTTAATATTACGCTGCTGAAATTTTACTCTCCCTACCTTGATGGAACTAGAGAACAGCTTGTGAGCAATCTCTTGATGATAACCTTCCATATGTTTAAAACAGCCTTTTCTTTCCACAGTAAGTAATTTCTCCTCTGTTTCTCTTTTACACGCTGCTGTATTCTCCAAGCTTTCATATACCTCTGTTTACCTGTGGATCATATTTAAACATTTCCTATTTTTCTGAAAAATACTTTTACAGACTTGACCAATACCAAATATAGCATGTCATAGCCACTTTTATTAGTTCTGTGGTTAATATTGCATAACTCTATTTTAAGATCATTTCTAGGAATGAATTTGTACATCCTTGTTTTCATTTGCACCCACAGCCTAAGAGGGAGCATTTAATAAATTCATATTGAAGAATTCTTTAGATTATATTGTCAAACTTTGATGTTATCAATAGATGGTAAAATTTGATAACCTAAAATGCTTGCTTTTATCGGCTTTTAAGAATACAGAAACTACAACTTTCATATGTGAAATTATCTATGCATTATATCTGTGTGTTCACCCACTGGTCACTCTCTTCTTTCCCCTGAACCTTCTGTTGTCCGTCCCTATATCCACTGGCCTGTAACTGACTTCTGCTGGACTTCTGCTTGGCTTCAAGGAAGTGGCCAGAGAAGAACAGAAAGCATAAAGATGAGAGTGGTCAGGATTTGGATTTGCTAGGCCTTTCCTGCCGCAGAGAGACCTCCGGGCTCTGGATCTCTAGCCCTCCCCATTCTAGGCTCTTCACCTGCTTCCTCCCTTGGTCACCCAGGTTATCAGTTTTGCTGACTCCCGGTGTCCCTGTTCACAAGGCCTCAGGTTCTCTCCTTGGTCCTCTAACTCCTGTTCATGTATCTTTAACGTGACCACTGGCTGAACTCCATTGAGCTGTCTGAGTTTGACTCCAGCTGGGTTCAGGACTGAGAGAGATAAACATTAAAGTGCTGACACCTGTGTGAATTTAAAATTACACTAGAGAATATGGCCACACACACACACACACACACACACGCACACACGCAGGCACAGGTGGCCTCTGGAGGAGGTGATACCACCATGGGAGCTGTCACGGAGAGGAGGGAAGAGCTTTCCCATGGAGGAAACACACAGGCAAAGATCATGAGATACACACAAGCTTGACTTGCTCAATTCCAGGACTGGCTTAAGGGACTCTACGGGAGACACGGGCTGAAATGCTCCACGAGGACACCCGAGAGTCAGCCTGCATGCCACGGGCTTAACTGACACCCAGTGACAGCCAGCGAAGTCCCCGGATCAGAGGCCCACAAGAGAACCACGGCACTGGTGGCCCACAGCTCCGGCGAGCTGCGAGAACCGAGCAGCCATTCACATGTGGCTGCTTTCAGGCGGTGTCATCTCGTTGGCCTCCGTGCTAACCTGCCCCACAGGCTCACAGGCTGCAAGCGCCCAGCCCGGGGCATGGGGTTCCAGCTTGATTTTCCCCAACACTAAAGGTTAGTCTGCGGTAGTGTAGGTTGCTTTATGCTCTTTGCTTCCAATAGTTGTGACATTTAATTAAAAAAAATCAAATTAAAGAACTTTACTAAGGTGGTTTGTGTTTTTAACTTCTTTTTATTCATGTGGGGGAAAAGAGGGATAGTAAAGGAGTGAAAATGTTGAAGAAAATAAAGTATTAAAGAATATAAATGATTAAACTGTTGGCTCCTATCTAGACAGCAAGGGCTTTAAGCACCAATTTACTAAACATATTTCAAGGCTTCTAAAGACAACCACATCTAACGTATTAAATAAGCCTGCCTAAGGGAATATTCTTTATTGTTTCTTTCCTATATACTTCTATTTTTTGTAATTTGCTTTACAATATGACCTCCCTTTGTTTGTGGCTGTAGTACAAGTTCTAGTATTTAAAAATTATTCAACTGGAGCATATACTATAAAAGCTTTTGCATCAACTCAGAATATATTGTCTTTGCATTTATCAAAATTAAGCATTTTACTGAGACATTTTCAGGAATATTTGATGCTGTAACATTGATGAACAGTAAAGAAAATCTGTCGACCTATTACTTAACGTTATGCAGTTAGCTATTATCTCTTTAATTTTTAGTTTACTAGTACATGTGTGTCAAACATAATGTTTACATTCTGGAGAGATGTAGTACAGGTACAAAACACAACTTAACTTCTAATCCCTGCCCTTAGCTAGTACCTTTAGATTTGGAAAGCTTCCTGAGGTGTCTCCCCCAATATTTGTTAGGTGAGTTTGATTTATTGAATATATATTTCTATTTATGGGCATCATTTCCTTAAATGATAGCTTACATAACAATTTATTTGCATTTTTGTCTATTACAATCTTGCTTCTACTTAGATTTGAATACGCCTCCATAGACAAGTTATTTCAATCCTTCTTGAAATTAAAGTGGAGTTTTCTGTTCATTCCTAAATCTCTACTTATGTAGTTTCTCATATTAATATGTTTTTTACTTACAGCGTAAGCCTGATATTATAAGCACATTTATGAAGCATGTTTTATTTCCAAGTACTTTATAGTTATGCTGTGCCAGCCAGCTCAACACTACTGAAGTTAAATGATTAGTTACTCTGATAGAGATGCATTTATGCAAATTATAATTATAGAGTTTAGAAAGGACCCTGAGGTCTCATCATCAAAAAAGAAAAAAAAACACTCTGTTTAAAATAAATCTTAATACTCTAATCAAATATGATCAAAACACCACTTCTAGCTCTGATTCCAGTACGCTAATTGTAAACATCATTGAAAGCGACTCAGAATAGAATCGCGGAGCGTGACAGACATTAGGGTGTGATATTAGTCATCTCTCTGACTTAGGAATGATTGCTTATTGTGTGTATTGATAGCTCAGGATGTCAAGCTTTAATTTCAGGAACTATTGAAATAATCAATTTGTTCACTATAACTATTACCCTTATAATTGTTTTATACTTTTTTAAAATGTATTTGGCACAGGGTCTCACTATGCAGCTTGGACTCCTAGCAATCCTCCTGTTTTCAGCCTGCCCAGGGATGGGATTATAGGCATCTGCCACCATGCCCAGACTCTGTCACTGGCTCAACGTGCCCGGGGTCAGGGCTGGCGTGACATGTGGTACCTGGGATCGAACCCCGGTTCTTGCACTTGCCTAAGCAGGCACTTAGTCTGCTGAGCTATCTTGCTGGTCCTCCATACTATTTTCTTATACCATTTCAATATCTGTATCATATGCATGAAAATAAATATTATCTTGGCATTTTATTTTCTATATATTTACATCATTGTTAAATAATATAAATAAAATAATGTAAAATTTTAAATACAAATATTTTAAGTAAGGCAGTTATAGAGATACAAAATTTTAATTTAATGAAATTTTTTTTACATTAAAGCAACAAAATCATATAGATCGCTGTCCATAGAAATGATTAGGGAAATAATTACAATTGGTTATTTTGTCAATTCTCACTTGTTCCTCTTTTCAAAAAAAAGCATAGCCACATTGAAGCTTCTGGGAAAACAAGATTTAGCAAGACAAATGGCCCACAAACTGTGTCGCATCTTCATAAACAACCGTGTCTAATTATACCAGTAGATGTACTTACTTGCCAAGAGCAAAGCACTCCAGCTTAACGGTTGCTCCCTTAGCGGCTGTGACCGTGAGAGGGAAGTGGACCTCAATCTTAGGCTCATATTCTCCCATCACACCTGGGAAATAAAGAATAGACTTTGAGCACAAAACGCATTTCACAATTGATTTCCCGGACCGGGGATGTTGCATGAAAATTCTCTGTGGCTTCCTGGATTTGTGTGTTTAATGACTGCTAAATGTTTTGATGCCTTGAAATAAAAAAAGAGTATTTTTGCTCAAAAATTAAACAGAAACGTGGTCTCCCCTCAGGAATTAGGCTGCACGTCTGCTCAACGTCATGTAAAGTAATAATTACTGAAAGCATTAATCAACATCGATTGTTTGGTTACTGATGAGTCTCCTGAGTACAAAAGTAACTATGGACACTTCTTCAGGCAAATAATTGTGTGCTCTTCTTTAAATTAAAAAAAAATCAGAACTTCTGATTATTATCATCAGATATGTTCATATTTAATCATTAAGTCAACATGTATTGAATATAGTTTGTAAGGAATTTCTCTAAGAATTGTGGAAGCTACAGAGGTTAATCAGCCTTGGATTGTGTCATCAAGAAGGATATTTGTACAGAGAGAATTAACATATGCTCAAGCAGGGGCAAAACTTCTGTGAAAGCACCATGGGGCAAGGCAGGAAGTCGTGGGTGTTGTGAAGGAGTCTCTAAGCTGTCACGCACAGAAAGGGACACATAGGTAAGTACGATTAGAATTTGGATAAAGAGGGGGCGTGCCAGTTAGCTCAGTTGTTTAAAGTGCCACTTGGGCAAAAGCAGTCGGTTGCAGAGGACCGCGGTTTGATCCCCAGCTCCACAAGCCACACGCCACTTATACTTAAGGCAGCCGGAAAAAGCCAAAAAAAAAAAAAAAAGAATTTGGATAAAGACAGGAGAGGAAGCATACTGGCTGTAGGAACAAAGCCAAAGAGAGAGGAACTGACAAAAATGTCAGTTTTTCTATGACTGTGTTGACACATGAAGAGATAAGAGGTAAGTTTTAAAACATAGTGTCCAAATAGCTGAGAAATGCAGATTATCAGAGCAAATATTCTGACTTGAAGTGGTCTCTAGCTTGGTCTCTAGCTTGGAATTGCTACGGTTTTGCTTGAGGAAGCGACATTGCACAGGCAATACAGACCTGAGTTATGGTAGTAAAAACAAAAAATATGGGAAACGAAGAAGGAGCTGAACTGGTAAGCTCGGGAAACAATGTGATAGAGGACAAGCTGGTGACAGTATAATAATAACAGCAAGGTCTCCAGCTTGCGGGGTCTGGTGATATCCGTTAAGCAAAATAAAAGACATAGTAACTGAGAGTAGTTCTTGATTTTCAACCTAACGGCAGTGAGTATGCAATAGTTAATACATCCTAAGAAGTGAATGTTTGACATCGAGTGGAAGTAAGAGAACGAAGCTGAGATCAGGCTCCTTGTGGTTGAGAAGCGCTTTTGCTCACCCTCCAGAGTGGCAGTGAACATCTTGTGTGTTCATAGAGCTTTTACTGACAGACAGCAGCCTAGGTGAGGCCTGTGAGAGTCCGCTGATGGTCCTCTCCGGCAGCCCTCAGGCTGCTTTCCTCCTAAACTAGTGAGGGGTGAAATCCTTGCTGAGTTCTGTGAGGAGACTGCATTTGTGCTTAGGAAGTTCTACTTCCCACAGGTGTGTACACGCGGGGTTTTGGGGGATGTGTGGCCTGAGGAGAATTCTCTTGTACCTGCGTGGTACATGGGAGAAGAGAGTTACTGAGGGTCCAGCAATGCTGGGGAAACACAATAGTGATGAGTTCTAATCTGTACCATATTTCTGTGTAATTATTTCTAGTAAATTGCTTAAAGAGATTTCAAAATAAAACAATACGAGTCCCCAAAGCTACTTCATTTTGTTGGCCTTTTCCACCTAAATGTTCACGTTAGAACAGACTTTCATATTAACACATTTGTATTCATTCTATGAAAGAAGCAACTGGAATAATCCAATATATTAAAACAAAGTGAAGACATTGAATAATAGGTTTTAAGTCATGCTATGTAAATTGAGCGGGACTGCAAGAAAGTACGACTGGTTCTTTTAAATCTTGCTGAGACCAATGACAAATATAAGAGCAAATGGAAAAGCTCTTCAGACACACCTTGTTCTAGAACAACTGATCACATTAAAAAATGGAGTTTGGATTTTACATTTCATGGTACAATTATTTCGGAGTGAAAGGACGTAGCTATGACTACATTGTTTAATTGCATTTGCAGTCTTCCATAGCTCAAGTCATGTGCAGTTTAGCTTATATTCTTTGCACTGGGCAGCATTCGATGCTGAAAGAAAGGAAAAGCTTCCATGAGTTACCGTGTTGAAGCGCACAATACTGGGCTCACCTCCGACCATGAGCATCAGCCTAAAGCCTGCTGAAGACACCCTGGCCTGTGTCCTCGGGACTTTTGCACACCTGTCCCTCCTGACTTACAGGGTTGGTGTAACTTGGAATTGCACACTCTTAGAAGACAACCTCAGACCACCCTGAGTCTTAATGAGCAGAAGCTGTCCGTCTGGGAGCACATTACTCTATTTTGACTTTATGGCTGCTGATTTTTTATTCATCCCTCTTGCAAAATGGCAAAGTGCTTTGCCCTAAAAGGCCATTCTGAGCAATGTCACCATATGAATGTTACAGAATGGGAGTGAGTGGCCTAAGAAGAATCTAGACAATTCTTTAAAATTTTAGGAGCCAGAGCCCAGCTCCAACCCTATTGATGAAAATTCATGAAGGTGGGGCTATGAACTCTATTTTAATAGTTTCCCCAAATGACTTTATGTATGTTAGGGAAATACAATCTTGGATCTTTTTGCTTTCTGATTTTTATCATGTTGTTACCTTTAGAGTTAGAGAGCAGCAGATTAACACGACTGAAGAAAGACATATATGGTCTGGCCAAACAGTTCAGCAGATTAAAGTGCCTGTTTAGGCCGACTTAGCATCTGGGGTTCAATCCCTGGCATGCTGAGTTCCCCCTACCCCCTGCACATGATAAGAAGGCGATTGAGACTGGGCGTAGTGGCGCGCACCTGTAGTCCCAGCACTTGGGAGGCTGAAAACAGGCAGATCACTAAGAGTCTGATCTACATAGTAGACCCTGTCCTAAATACACACAAAAAAAGTAAAAACAAAAGGACATACAAATGGTCTAAAACCACATCAAATTTACCAGAAACTTATATTAGAGCAAATAATGTTTAAGCTGTATGGTCTATTACTCCTCTCAGAGACAAATTGTTTTTCCTAATTTGCTCTGAGTTCTATTCTAAGTAGTCCATACATGCAATTACAATTTTTCATCTTTCGAGAGGCTCTTCTGACACCCGTGATGCTCATTTCTAGGGTCAATAGCTCATGTTTAGAAAACTTTAAAAATTTGGCTGGGTTAATGAGTTGGAAGTATTTAGCTGATATTCTTCTTCTGTCCACATAACTAACACATACACTTTTATCTTTAACATTTTTTTAGCAGAACTTTACAATCTATCTCATGTTTCAAGAATGACAGAACATTCTCAGCTCCTCCTTTGGAAAATGTGTGCTTGTGTTGGCAGCACATGCACCAAGATTGGAACCACATTCTGTAAGCGTGCGACTGAGACCGCACCACTGCACGCCCAGCCAGTGTTCTGCCCTCCCAGGTGGAGTTACTAACTAGTAGGCTCCTGACCCCAGCTTGGCCAATGAGATTACCCTCCTCTTCCACTCGCACTGAATAATTTAGGCACTGGCAGTGAAGGTTAGGATGTTTCAACCAAGCCCTAGTCCTTTGTTAGTGGCAAACGGAGCTCTCATTTCTGAGTGCTGCTGGAGCTCCATCCCATGGACTTACAGAAGATAACCAGCCAAGGTAGACGGAGCCGTTAGTACGCCTGCAGGAGAGACAGGAAGCAGCGTGGGCAGCGCTCAGGCCCTCGGCTGCTTGCTCTCTTCTGGTGAAAACATATTTATTTTGGTTAAACCGTTTAAAGTTGAGCTTCTCAGCTGAACCAAGAGCTCTGATGCTGTGACACCAGGCCCAGCATGCACAGTGGCGGCCCAGCGTCAGGTTCTGCAGGTGGTGTGGTATCTGGACAGGGAACGAGGCAAAAGGGTGGGAGACTTGGGTATTTTTAAGCATTCCGCAACTTACTGGAAGCCGTAAATTCTAATAGCAGGCAGAAAGCATATGCTGTAAGTAACCTAATAAAAGAGGATAAGTGAAATTCTAAACGTTCTGGTAACATATAATGAAAGATGAAAGGAATGTAAAATGACAGAAAAATTGAGAAAAACTTTAACAGGGTTGTTGCTGAGATGGACCTTGAAAGATGTATGGTTGAAGTCTCAGCTCATAGGGCACAGAAATGACATTCTCTTAATACTGTTACATGGACTATGGAGATGTAGTAAAGGAGAAACTGCAAATACAAGTTGGGATTTTCCTCTTTATTACTATGTCAGCAATAGCTTGATAAATTTGTATTCATGCTCATTGTAAAGATCATTTTGATAATAAAAAGACATTTGGTTTCATTAGAGATAACATCTGGAGTTACCATCACATGTATTTATTATTATCAGTGAACTGATGTTGGTAAATTGAACATACATTAACTATCATGAAGATTTATCCAAAGCATGCCTCAAAGTGAAGACTCCTAACCGAAACTATAGTTTCCATATTAAGAAATTTTGAAATAACTTAGTAAAATGTTTTTGGAATTTCTATTTATCTCACATGAAATATAAGTAATGTTTGAGTTTGCTACATTATTTCATAGTACTTGAGCTTCAATGAATATTTTACTTGTAGTTATTTTTGCTATTGCTCTGAAAAGTATGAGTTTAAATGTACAGTTACTGTGCTATGTAAGTTCCTGGGTAAGAAAATAAAAGTATAAATAAAGAGCAATCACAGATAATGATATAATAGTAATAATGTAAATGAAAGAAGATGTAATGGAAATCATTAAATAATGCACGTTATGCTCTATGATACTTCCCTAAGTGGGGCACCTGCCACTGTAGTGATCCTATCAAGACACAGGAAACATCAACCCATGAGTTGTAGATAGATGATATAATTCTAAACTTTACCTTGGTTCTGATAGAATGGTAAGATAATCACACAGCTCAAGAACTCAGTGTTTTTAAGATGCTGTGATAATGCTAAAGATCACATGAGATTAGAAATCTGGAGTTGTATTAGCAAACATACATCACAAGTCGAAGTTCTCATTCTGATGATAATCAAATAAATGTGTCATAATCTCCAAGAATTTAAATCATTTAGAAGTTTCCCAACGACTTCATTTCTGTAACAGATCTCTAACAAATCAGTTTCACCACAGATCCTTTTCTCTTTTCCAGAAGCACATACTTCCCTCAATCATAGTTTCTTCAGGTGAATCATTGCTATGTAAACAAAGGAGCTGAAGCTTTCTTGACAATGAGGAATAAATGGCTGGAGTTACCAGCAGGCAAGCGGACTATTATGAGAATTATTTATAACAAGAGAGAAACACTAGAGCATTTTATCATTGGGAGAAAGTGTTTTCATCACTATTGAACTGAAAATCAGAGAAGCTGATTGATTTATACTTCCTTCCAAATATCAGGAATAAATTGATCAGCAGGGCTGCTGCACACTGTAATTGGTTTTCTCTGATTACAGAGTTTTAAGACTTAGTTTCTTCTTCTATTCTGACCATCTATGGGGAAATCCATCCATCTTTCTCCACCATCATCTCAGGGCTCAATTCATACGTGTCAATAACTTAGAAAAATATCTTACCATTGTCATGCCTAGAGATCCTAAGTATATATATTTCCCCCAACTGTGTGTGCTCCCTCTGGCATTAAAATATGACAAATATAGCACAGTTTGAAAATTTGATTACCAAGGATTGAATGCTCACCTTGAGTAAGTTCTATTGGAAATTTTCCTTTTCTCAGAAAGGCAAGGATACTTCCTATTGTCAATTTGCTATACATAAAATTATAGGAAATTCTCTACAAATATATCCATACAATGAAAACATTGTCTTTTTAATTTAAGGCTCTTTTTTACTTTTAGGAATGTGTTTATTTTTCTGCCTACCACGTATGTAGGAATAAGAATCTTATGAATATTTTTTTAAAAACAATTTTGGTACCTGGAAAGCTTGGCACCTTGACCTTATGAGCTGTCATCAAGACTTACACGGATGTGATTCAAACAACAGGTTGGACACTAAGTAAACGAGAGGCCTCAGATTGATGACCAAGTAGTCTTCACTGGAAGCTAGATGGACCCAGTAATAATGTGTACGTGGCTGCTCGGAGGGAGAGAAACGTAAATCATAGCAGCCTAGAGTGATCTATTAATGCCCAACTTAAACACCTTACAGTCTCAAAACAAACTCAGATGAGGAAAAGGACAAAAGAAAGGAAAAAGTTACCTTTATGTATATATGCAGGCTAGCTTGGATATCTGTACTACCAATTTCCGCTGCGCTATTAAAAGGAGCAGTAAATGCTTAATTTTTTCTTTTTAATTTCTTGTAACTTTTTTTCTTGTTTGTTTTTTAACCAATTTGGCAGGTTTCTGTCTGATAATTTGAGCAACTGATTTGAAGATAACAGCATGCAGTACAGCAATCATTGTTGAATTCCTATTACTTTGTTTAATGAAACTTGTATCATCTCTAATGCTTTTTATTATTATTTTGTATTCTTTTCAAAAAAAAAAAATCTCCATATATTGCATGGGATTCTTCTACCCTAACCAGATGTGGTATATCTAGAAACTGATTTATATTTTAATTCACTCAAGCATTTTATGTCTACCAAAAAGGAAAATGCCTCATAAATGCGCTGGATTTATTCAATATACTAAAATATGCCTCACAAGTCAGTGTAATCACAATCATTTTTGAGAAAATGAAATGATTTAAAGTGATGCAAATAATGTGAAAATGATCAAAGAAAATGAAAGCGCAGTTTTTATATCCACACATTCAGAGTGCTTAGGAAAGAGGGTGATAAAAAAGCATTTGGAGATCAGAAGAGCTACACACCATCTACGACCATACACCCTAAATGTGCCTGATCTCTTCTGATCTCAGAAGCTAAGCAGGGCCAGGCCTGGTTAGCACCTGGATGGGAGGATGGGAGAAAAGCTGCTCGTAATAGCAGAGTCCTGCAGGACAGGCCCCAAGCTTGGACTTCTCTATTGCACCTCTGTTTCATTATCTTATATATTTACTGAAAATAAATGGCTCTCCTTTCAGTTTGCTTAGGCGAGCCTCTGTTCTTTACAGTTCCAGGGAATGTTCCCTCGAATTACTTGTCACTTCTACATTTGCATCGTTTTCTTTAGAAAGATTGTTCTCTCCATGAATGTAGCTGAGCCCTATTTCTCTACCAATCTATACAGTAATCACCAAGAAATCAAGGATCTTAAAATTTCCTGGAGGAATTAGCTCTGCCAGCTCAGTGATCATCTGCCTGCTTACATAACTCTGGGGAAAGTCTATGACAGATTAGTTGCTTTCAACTACTGTTAGAAGTTTATTTTCACACGTTAATCTGCAAGATCGTTTTCTCACTGGAGTCTCATGATCGACAGTGCCAGAATTCCTGCTGACTCCACTCACATTCGAGTTACTTAGCATAGCGGTCCCTGATTTGCTCTGTAAACAATCCACATTCTTTATTCTACAAACTCTCACTGATTTCAAAGGGTCTATGTATTCTCTCATTCAAAGGGAGACGTTTCTAGAGGAGAATGCTGATTGTCAGAGCCTCATCATGGGCCTTTAGGTACATTAAAGATTCTGTGGCTGTAGAGAGGAAAGAAATAAACACTGCCTGAGTACCTACTGGAAGCCTGATGTTTGGCTAAGTATATCCAAGTAAGCTGTCATGTGAAGTTCATAAAGCACAGTGAGGCATATATAATTATTCCCAGCTTAAATAAGAGGAAAAACTAGAATTATAAAGGTTAAGTAACTCCCTCAGAGCTAGTGAGCTAGCACAGGAAGGCAAGGATGGGGTGACCCTGATGTCACCTCCCTCCACCCTCCCATGGTGCTCTCCAGCAGCAAGTCTTCTTGTTTCCAGAGCAGAATTTATTCAGCCATCTCTAATTTTGTAGACAGTAAAGTTCTACTTTCCACATTATTTTTTTTTAGGAAAATCTTTCCCAAGGCTCTGCTCATCTTTGTCCCCCACAGGGGGACTGTGCTTTTGCATCTCTCTGTGTGTATTTACGCGCACACAACTATATATTTACATGTATTTTCATAGCTTTCTATACTTCAGATTTTGGGAAAGCCACTCACAAATATTTTCAAAAGTTCAGTCTGACCACTTTCTATACCTTTGGTCCATATCTAGTTTCTGATGTATTAACTCAACCAGAAGAGAAACAGCATCATTTCTCTTCTTCTGTATCCACAAAAACTACAAAATTAGTTCCTATTATCATTTTATGGCTGAATTAACGAAGTTACTTTTTTGTCAGCTATGAAGATGCATAATAGGTGACAGGAGTTGAGACTTTTCATTATTAAGTGTTGCAATACTATATTCCTTTGTGTTCTGAGATAAATTCAAGGTGAATTTTAAATCTATTATCACAAAACTTTATATTTGGTTTTAAACCATGGACTCTCTCTATAGCCATAAAATTGTTTTGTTTTGTCAATTTCATTTCTGTTACATCTTTGCAATTAACTCTTTTAATTCTAATCTGATTGCCACTACTTAAACTTACATTTCCTTTTTTCCAGCCCCAAAGCTTTTGAAACTGGAAGACTCCTGGTAATCTTAGCAAAAGAAATTATAACTAAACCATATATGATTAGCTTTAAATAATAAAGTAAATCTGTGACTGAAGGGCTGGCCAAATAGCTGAGTGGATTAAAGCTTTTACAAGCAGGTGCAGGAGCTGGGGGTTTGATCCCTGGGGTGCGCTGAGATGGCAATTGAGACTGGGCATGGTGGCATGCGCCTGTAATCCCAGCTCTTGGGAGGCTATAACCAGGTGGATCACTACAAGTCTGATTTAGTAGTGAGATGCTGAATACCCTGTAGACCCTTCTAAAAAAAATCTGAGACTGAGTTCAGATGACTCTTAGAATAAGTCTGGCTATCAAAGAGAGCAGAGGAAAGAGAAAGGGATGCATAGGTGGTTATGGAATCATGGGTTACTTCTTAACAATAAATATTCCTGTGTGTATACTGATAAGAATAATTCAGTACAGATTGGAAAATATCATGTTTGTGTGTGTGTGTGTGTGAGAGAGAGAGAGAGAGAGAGACAGACAGACAGACAGACAGACAGACAGACAGACAGAGGAAGGGGAAGACAGTTAACAACTGCCACCTCCTTGGGTAAGGTCAGATGGACTGGAACCCAGCCCATGGAACTGTCCAAAACAGTCAGTTTATGAGTTAGCATCTGAGAGGTAGACAGGGCACAGACACAGGTAAGATGTTGCTGTTGGAAAGCTCAGTAGGAAAGCACGTGTAAGCCAAACTCTGCAGTCAGTTATTTTGTTGTTGATTCTCTCTATAGACAACTGCACTGATACAGCCATGAAATAACTCCAACAAAGCCTGCATCTGGGGTTACAGATTTGCCAAATAAATATCACGTGATCTAGAGATTAAGGAGATAGCTGTGAGCATGCAGAGGAGCATATGTATAATAAATGCCCATGTAATCAAAAGTACAAAGAGAAAGGACTTGAGAATTTGAGTGTGTAATGGACAGTGAAATAGGAGGCTGAACAGAATGCGGACTCTGAAGGGACTGAAGAATTGTTCAGATATGAAGTACCGTATAGAATTATTTGGGTGGGGGAGAGCCTGTAAGCAGAGGTTTATTTGAGACTGAGGTTTTTAAAAAGATAAAGTGACAATAGAAACATATAGGCTATTATAAAAATGGTGGCTAATGTGATACAGAGTACAAGCTCACAGAAGTAAGGAGGGCTAGAACCTGACATCGGATGGGTCATTAAGGGCAGTGTGGGTGTCACTGATCACTGATGGACTAATATCTTCCCTAAGTAAGAGAAAGTGAACTTGGATGAGAGACGTTTGGCTGAATATACAAAAACTAGAACACAGCTGCTAATGTCTAAATTTCTGAGTTTTTACTCAAAGACTTCAATATTAGGTTTTCATGATCATTTCTAGTTACTCCTCCCTTTCATGGCCCAGAGGTGAGTGTGTGCTCTTCCAACACGGATGCTTAGCATTGTCCCAACCCGCCTTTCCCTTCACCACTTAGAGACTTCACCTATGCCGGCGCCTCTCTAAGCAGACCTTAATGTGCTGTCATGCACACTAAAATTTAGTTATAATTAAATTTCACTTTAAATTTTTCTTTTGTAAAAAGGATGCACACACACACACGCACACACACACGCACACACACACACACACACACTCTATATTCCATTAAGAATCCAAACACTAATGCTCACAGTGACAAATCTGGTCTCCTACTGTAGAACGACAATGGTGTTTTATTTTTTATTTTTATCTTACCAATCATGTTCTGATTGTATTACAGTTACAAATTATCTTAGTGCTGAAAACCATTATCATCCAGTCTGAGCCCCTCTACCTCATCCGTGCTCCTAGTTCTAGCCTTTTTTTTTCCTTTTAACATCTTCATAATTTAGCCTTTGAACTCTAAGACCATTATAAGCAAACACTTCTCTTAGTACAACTTTCTCTTAGCTGTTTGGTACTCTACCTCTAGTCAAAACTAAGTACAGCTTTCTTTATCATACCCATTGGCCTTCCTTAGTTAAAGGAAGACGTCTTCCTTAGTTAAAAGCATACTGCCAAGCCATTTTCTGTTCTGAAAGCTCTTTCAAGACTTGCATGTGTTCATCTCTTCTTCCTTCTACTTCTAGGTCTACTGTGCTGACCCAAGGAAGAAAATCACAAAGGAGAGCCAATAACAAAAGAAACAATAAAACTTTTATGGAAATGTCTGGGCTAAAGAACTTTGTTTGCCTGATAATACTTCCAAACACCATCTGACCCTGCCAGCATGGCCTTCAACATCGTGTCCTGTACAGTCAGAACCTGCCCCTCTGGCCAGGCTCGTGCTTGATGATGCTTCTCAAAGTCTCACCCTGCAGTCATGTGCTAAACTTTTCTTCCCACATAAAACCTTACCTTTTATAGGTCTGTACTTTTGACTTTGAAAAAATTTGTTGTAACATTTTTCTTCATTCTGTAAATTACTACTGAGCTTTTGAAATCATAATCAAATTTTGTCTCCTCATGGTTAAAAGAATGAATTTCATCCTATTCTTTGTTTTCATAGTGGACAGATCAAACAAGCTTCTAGTGCCCATCTCCTTGCATCTTAACCATGCTTGTTTATCTTCTTCATTGCTTTGTAGTTTAGGAGAAGGAAGTCTGTTTTTTGCACGTTCAGCTCCTGAACGTAGAGTAACTTCTGCCTGGCGAATGTCCCTTCATGTGTCCTCTTCAGGTACACAGCTCCCACAGTTCTCAGACTGAAACTTTCTCTGCATTTCCCTATCAAAATGTGGATTTGCTAGTTTGGATTTGTTCTGGTAAGTATTTTCATTCTACAAGTTGGAAGATTCAGAGCATCTCAAGAGCAACCTGACAAGTTTATAATCTTGTTTCCTGCTAGTTCTTATATAGAGAGCTCACTTTCTCTCTCCATGACATAATTCCAAGGAACACCTCCACTGTCTCTGCATTGACTGCTGGTGTAGCTGGCTTTCTGGTACTGTTGTCTTCTAATCTGTTCTTTACTATTGATCTTGGTCAATTTTTACAAAATAGCATTTTCACAATTTTTATTCCTTTCTCTCTAAAATAATTAGTGATTTTCCACTGCTTTGTTGATAAAATTAAAACTCTACTTTGGCATTCAAGATCCTAAAAATCTACCACAAGCCAACTCTTTAACCTTAGTTTTTACTTGGTTTTACTCATAAACCAGACTGTCTTCTAAATGACATTTATATATTTTATATTAAAATTATTAACCTATACATCTACTCAGATACTGTCTATTAGGAAGGTTGAATCAACTAAATCTCTTTTCCTCAAATATTATTTTGGTGAATCTGACGATTGGACCCAGAACCTCATACATACTAAAAAATGGTTGCACTACTGAGCTACATCCTCAGCCCTTCCTTAAGCTATTTATTTTGCATAGCATCTCACTAAGTCGTCCAGAGCAGCTACAACTTGCAATCCACATGCCTTGCTCAGTCTTCCTCGCAGGGATGCATGTTGGGGTGATCTGTCCTGGGGTGGGACAAAATACTTGCCACCTGCGATGTGCTGGAGGAGAAGGCTCTGGCTCACACTGGCTGCGGTTCCATCCAGCCTGTGACTGGTTGGCCACAAGGCAGAAACTCAGCAGCAGAGAGACACAAAGAGCAAAGCTGCTTAGCTCATTGTATCAGGAAACACTGAAGGGAGCAGCACAAGAGAGAATGGGAAAGGACAGACGCCGTATCTAAGATCTGCCTCTTGGGGAAGACCTCACCAGACACATCCACAAGGGTGAGCTACTAATCACTTGGAGGTTCTCAAGGAAATCAAGCTGACAATTAAATTTAACCTTCACACTAGGATTACAGACACAAACCATCAGGCTAGGTATCCTCCTGTGAAATACCCTTATGGAGCCGGTAACACATAGAGATGGCCCAGCCTGTAAACTCCTACAGCATCTGCAATGTGTCCTTTTCCTCAGTCATGCTTCATTTAGTGTTTTGTGAGGTCACATCCTGTTTCCATAATGAGATGATGTATTGATGACTAAGGCCATGTCCTATACCTAATTTTGTCTTAATCATGGCCTGATCATAAGTTCTTATCACAGGGAGACTTTGTCCAATACAACCCACGTGATAAGAGCTAGCTATTAATAATCCATAGACTTTAATTTGGTGATCCATTCACAATAAGACAAATTATTATTACCTGAGCCTGGGGAGGTATCATTAAGTACTCATAGGAACTTGCAGATTTTATTAGTGTTTGGGGAGAGTTTTTAATGTAATAGTTTTTGACTGTATATTGATAACATTCATGTATATTTTACAAAACCATATTAAAATACATTACCTACTAAGGTGTTATGCTTTCATTTATTCTTCAGTCATTAGAGATGATTACCTCAGGTTTTAATGCTGATGGAAGACGTGGAGCTTCTGTCTTAGGCCTGCTAATGATGATGAGTAATAACGGTGCATGTGAGTTTTGACAAGTTCTCCTTCTTGTGAAGAATCTATTGTGTTTTGGCAATAAGTAACAATAGAGCTTCATTTGTTTTCTGATTATCCTTCTTGGTTGAATATATTATGCATTTTAAGCCAAAATAAGAACAAAATGAAGTATAATTATCAAACCTTACTCATAACATTAAAAACAATAGCAAATAGGAACTGATAGCTAAGGGACTTGAAAATATGTAAACTTCCTTTAGAAAAGAAGGTATGAGTCAACAAAACATCACAATGGAAAGGGGGTTTTCCACCAATTGCCCTACTTCTATTTGGGTGTAGACCTCTTTTCAGTAGAATACCAGGCACACCCAAAGTAGATGAGCACTGAGCATACACTGCACTCAGTGTCTGACTCTGAAAAGCCTTTGCAGATTGGTTTGTGTGTTTGTACTATATGTCACCCTTTCACAGTTTGACAAATCTCTTAGTTTCATGAGCTTAAAGGACTTAGTAAAATAAAGAATTATGATAATAACCACTTTAATGACAAATTTCAATCATCTAAAGTATCTTTTTTTCTCCTAGTTGTATTACAGTTTTTTTTTTTAACATATAACTTGTAATTTAATTTCCAAATAACTTATGTATAATTCCATCCAGGTCCACCTTGCTTTTAAGTTGTATTTCCATAAAATTTCTAAAGTTGTAAAGTTAAACTGAAGCCTTACTGACAAGAAGGCATCTGATACAACACATCAGTTCACAGCTAGTCACGGTCACACAAGTAATGACAGGTAATAATGAATACTCAATTCTTATCTTATTTTTTGATATGTATATCCTTCTAAGTTATTCAGGTAGCAACTCTAATCCTCTTAATCTTTGAATATTCTCAACATTATCCTCATTTTATCTCTCACAAAATTGACTCAGAAGATTTGAATGTTTGTCTACAGTCATATGGTTATTAAACACTGGAGTGGAGATTTGAATCCAGAAGTCTGCACTTCAAGTCCCCACCATGTTTTGAAATTCTAAATCATGATAGATTATATTCCATGTACATCAGTAAATCAGTGTTGGAGCCAAAGGTGCTTTTCCACAAAATGCCACAGGGATTTAAGTCGCTACTGAACCCACAAAATATTACTTAGTTCACAACAGAGTGATCTATAGAACAGCGTTATTTCAGGTTCTATACCACAGAAGCAAGTACCCTCTGATTAAGAAAAATAAACCACCTGTCCTCACTACATAAGCATCTCTCATATACAAATGTGTACAAGGCACCAAGTCTAGAGGGCAAGTTCCTCTTCTCTTTATTCATCTTTCCTCCTAGTAGTTGGCGTATGGAATGCCTCCCAGAATCTGACAATTGATACATTCCTTCTCTTTTTCAATGTGCACTTGAGTGAGACAGTCTCTGTGCACCTGGTCCTGGTGGCTCTGCGCAGTGAGGTTTCCGTCCTCTGTGCACCCCAAGTTTTGAGACCCACTTATTCACTCATTATACCTTGCACCTGGCTTCCTTTAAGAGGCTGTCACCTTGTCTGGGCCACGAAGTAGACCATGATCTCTTTGAGGGTGTGAGGATATATCACTTTTGAGTCCTCAGAATTACAAGAAATAATACTTCCTTGTTTACACTGGTAATGATTCTAGTTATTTTACATCAACTTCAACAACAGACAATCTCTCTCTGTCACACGAATCAAGGAACCAAAGCTTAGACAGAGTGGACCACATTACATAAATAAGCAGAACAGGGATTATAATCTAGTGAGGTCTTCCTTAAAGCTATCTAACCTAACGATACATATAATGAATAAAATTTTTCAATTATGCCAGATTGTCTCCTGTGATCATTTTTACAATTTTCTCATACCTGTCTTCCTAGATTTATGTAACTTCTTTTCTCTCTGAGAATGCCTCAGAAATTTAGAAATCTAACCATATACGGCGTCGTAGCAGGACAGGCTTATGACTTTTTTTTCTTTTCTCTTGTTTTCATTTATTAACCTTTTTTTTAAAACAAACATTTACTTGAGAGACAGTATAGCAGTAATTGATTTGACATGACAAGCAGTATGTATTTAGAACACCAGAATGACAGGTCAGTGAGGACTCAGGACATAAGAGAACCTGTACTGTAACATCCTGTCACTCAGTATGTCCCATATTTTCTGATCAAGGAGATTATGGGGCCACAGAGGAAACTGATAGACAATTTAGAGTGTACCTGAGGAGAGTCACATGGAGAGAAGACATTCTCTCAGGCTTTCACAGATAGCAAATTGGTCAAGCAATCGCTGTGACTCATGCACATGGTTGACACTGACAAAGGATATGCAAACTATGGTACAGGATTTCAGGGTAAATCCTGAAGGGATTTGACTGACCTTGTCAGATACAAGAGTTACATTTCGTGTTATATAGGTCTTGCTTTATCTTGGTCTTAACCATCCAGCAGAAATGGACTACTGGACTATACTGATTATTTTGATGAATTCACATACCTACAATATTTAAATGGCAAGGGAATACCCATCTCTGACAAAACTAAACAAAAAAAGGGGGATATAAATGAAGGACCATTTTGTATCATATATACAAAATAGTTAGGATAGATATACAGGTACTTTCTCTTAATTCAATGAGAAGGAAGATTTGTACCAATAGTGTTTGGACTGGATATCATGTCTGCAACTTGTACTATGAATAACCACTATGAAGACAACAATATGCAATGTATTAATTATTGAAACTATCCTATTAATCGGTTTTGAAACTGTCTCATTGCTATTTGCTTCTCAATAAAATTAATAAAAAAGATAAATAAAATTTTAAAAAGAGAGAATGCCTCAGTAAGAGTTAAAAGCCAATGCACATTAATGTGAAAATGGCTGACTTCTAGATCTCTCTGTGGAATGCCGTTTGTAAAACACAGTGCTCATTCACTTAAATGACCATTTTCCTCGGTGAAGTTTAGCCTAAATGTGAGAAGTTGGAGGTAAGACGTTTAGACCCTGGTTCTGCTCCTTTTGGCCAATCTTGCCTGAGGGTCCATTGTTGAGTTGAAAGTCTCTCAATTATTCCTACCCTCTTTTCCTGCTTATTTTCTTTCCTGACCTCTGAATTTCAAATTCTCTAAAAGCCTCTTAAGAATATGTCTTTCATTTAAACAAAAACAAAATCAGGAAGGCCTGAGGTAGTGCCCGCCTTGTGGTTGGGCAGCTATTTATGCATATAAATCATTCACAAAAGCTCATCCATATAATTTGTACTACATGTGTTTGATTGCTGTGATGTTAGGATGACAGAATAAACTTTTCTTTATGTTGGCATTCATTTATTATTAAACCTGTAAGGGATGAAAGATTCTTTAAGATTCCGGATTCAGAATAACCTTCCTTTCCTTTGCTGTTACAGCTGTTTTAGTTTTTTTTTTTTTTTTTTTAACCCGTCTGACATTTTAAAAGAAAATCTACATTATAAAAAAAAAAAACCAGTGTAACATTAAGTAGACCTCACTAATTATTATGAAAATTAGACTCTATGCTCTTGACAGATGCTCTGACAGATAATTAACACACTGTGCAGCAGGCAACTTCACAGTCTCTCAGGATGAATTCTGTGATTCCCAAAGATCAGCATAACCCCAATTTCGCTTATGTGGGTTACTCCTCAGACTTTAATTTCACTTGCCTTTGTTTGCCAAATGTAGAAGAGCAGTCTGTGTGACTTTTCTTGAGAAGAAGCAAATATTGATGCCTTCTGTGAGCATCATCTCTAACCTCAACTTTTAAATTGGCTTCTAGGTAACAATGAAGAAATTAATTCCTGTACCCCCAGGTGGCTTTGGTATTGTAAAGGAGGCAGGAGGGCGGTGACAGACATAGTGGCTCAGAGTTACAGGTCTTGCACAATCTGTCACCACCTGTGTCCTTGGGGGGCCCTGAATGGATTATAAGAGAGCAGTAAAATATTGTAGCTGCTAAAGTGCCTTTTTGGAGTCACACAGGTGTGTGTAAGGAAATGCACTAAGTAAATCCCAGGTTATGTAACTACCAAAGAAAAATAAGTTCGAAATGCTGCTTTGTTGTCAGGACTGCTGAAAGTACACACGCGGTGCTTTCGGCCCAGTGCCCAGAGCACAAACACTGTGGATTTCCTTCCTCATCGCTGTCAGAGAACAGTAACATGAATTACTGCCTTTTAACATATTTTGAATAATGGTCAATCATATTGGTATAAGTCAATTACCTCACAGTATTTCTACTTTGAAAAACATGACACTCTTTGAACGTATGAGGTTTAGTACTTTTTTAAAAATTCAATTTTCCTATTTTATGTTAAATTTGGAAACAAGTCAGGGGGGTGAACTGTAAAAGAAACACTTCTAAATATTCCAAATTACTTTCCAGAGGAAGTTGTTTTAGAAACTTCATATCTTACAAGAGACTTTAAATTTCCCAAAATAGGAACAGATGCAAAATAATAAACTCCCTATCCTTTCAGGATAATGGAAAACTTAAAAACTTCACCGTTACTAAATTGTAGGCAAAATTAACAGCACAATAATGTGAGAGTGAGTTCAGAGGGGAAAGTAGAAGGAAATAATTTAACATTATTCAGAGAGGGATTTTTGGTTTTTCAAATCTTTTTTTTTTTGTCTTTTTGACAAAGGGCCTCTCTATGCAGCTCAAGTTGGGCTTGAGCTCACTTTGTAGCTTAGGCTCGTCGAAATGGTTCTCCTGCCTCAGCCTCCCAAGTCCTTGGATTACAGGCCTGCATCACTACATCCAGCCCATAGAGAGTTTGAAAATTGATTTTTAAATAACTTGTTGGATATTCAGAGAAAAACAGTTAGATCAATTTATTTTAATTAATTAATTTATATTTTGGTACCAGGGATCAAATTCAGGACCTTGCATTTGCCAGACAAGGGCTTGTGCCACTGAGTTACCTCCCCAGCCAGTTAGATCAATTTTAAAAGAGCAGTGCCAGATAAGAAAATTGGCATCCATAGGAAAAGGGGCAACTTATAAATCACAGAAAGTCTGACCAAAGTATAACAAACAACTCTTGCCTGCAGCAGCTCAATTATGAGGACACTAATCCAAAAATCAATCATTCCCTTATAAAGATGCCCTAAAACTGTGAGTTATATTTCAAAACGTTTCAAGTGCAACTGATCAACCTCACAGGCACTGTCTGAGAAAACTATGAAGTCAGCCACTTACCGAGACATGTCAGGCACCCCTAACGTGACTGAACCTAAGTATCACAGGGGTACCTGTCAGGAGAGCTTTGATTCCCCAATCAAATTTACTGAAAGAGAATACCCAAGAAGAGGCCTAGGACTCTGTATTTCCAGAAAGTTTCTGCAGCAAGATTCTATTATACATCATTATGCCCCAAAGCCCTGCACAATATGCACCCTAAAATATGAAGGATCATATAGCATTTAAAACTGGCAAGTACTGAATACTCCTTTAGTCGATGTTGGTTCTCGCTGAGATCCTCTCTTTAATAATAGTAGCAATCCTAGAAGATAGTTCTTAACTTCAGTTTAAGAAATGCCTGGTAGTTGTACTATAAATAACCTGAAAATAGCTAACTTTCCCTAGATTTTAAAATATACCTTCTTCTAAGTATTTTGCTTGCACTCATGAACTTAATCTTCAAAATATTCTATAAGAAAAGTGCCAATCTTACCTCTAGGTTTGGATCAATAAACCGAGATGTACACAGGTTAGGTGCCTTCTTCAAGATAGAGTAGGGGGTACCTCCAATATAAATCTTGCTATTTACTTTAAATAACATAAAGAAAAAGTGATTTTACCTTCAATCTCAGTGACGCTGCCATTCTGTAAACTAGCTTTCTCTGAGCTTTCCTGATTGGCGGCAAAGTGACGATGTACTGGAAGCTCCTCGGTACTGTATTTCCTCTCTCCAGTATTATATTCTTGGGTATAGTGATGCTTTTAGTGAGCTTTTTGGATAAGAACACTTCATTTTTAGACATTGTAGACAAGAGAAGTTGAAAGCCAGTGATTTGGCTTGAAAGTAAATGTTTTAAGCACTGATAAAGGAAGTGAAAAAGACAAGAATAATATTGCAGGATTCACAGGCCTTGCAAAACCTAAAACAGATATGATGATAAGGTTAGGAGGATCCTAAAGGAGTCAAAGAATAGTGAGCAAATGGAATGATTGGTTTAGGAGGTAGATAGAAGACAGAGTAAAGGTGCAGGCAAGTCTGTTGAGCATACTGCCTGGCAAGTCTTGAAAATAGTTTTTCTACTTTTAACATGAATTGTAAAGAGCTTAGGGAAGAACGGAGGCTGAGAAAATGCTGATACACTTGATGAACAGATACTTGAATAATTTTTCAGCGGTGTGGTCAAGCTCTGTGGCAGATAGGAAAATTTAAATGGAAAGAGGAGGTGTAGCAGCAGAAAGTGCATTCTCTCAACAAACCTGAAAAGTGGGGAGGAGCTCAGATCAACGTAACTTCATACATACTTAGTCTGCACATAACAACCCAAAGTTCCCATTTCTCTCTGGTATTAACAATGATATGTCACTAGTACGATGTCAGATTTGAATGTTAATACCTTATCAGAATTTCTTAAATTATAATCATGGATATATATGTGGAAAAAAACCACAAAAAGGCCAAGAAATATATCTAGAACATTATTTTAAGCACATATTAAATAATTACACAAATATCTAAGCATATTATGTGATTTAATGAAATGATGTATAGATTTTCAGGATGAAGTTTTCATTTCCATAGTTAAAATTTCAATGTAATTTAAAAGTCTACTGCAAGCAAAAAATTAACTTGATGGAGTGACTAATTGTGAAGGATGACAGAAAATGGAATATTTTATTCAGAAGCCATCATGATGTTTTCATTTATTTCATAGCTAGATTATAAGGTTTCCACAGAAATAGTAGCAAAATGAATAAAAGATTAATAAAATCCAGACACATTTCTATATTCCCATAGAGTGTGATGTAAAACCTTAATATGCCATGCGCCTTTAGCATAAATGTGCGTATCCAAACCATGTTCTTGTCACAGGCTTTTCAAGCCCTGTGTAACTATCTATACATGTAGAAGTTTTAGAAAGATTAAAAGGAAAAGTCCTGTGGGTTTACAGCAGGACATGTGACATGCAAGGAATGGCACTTAAAAGAGAAAATGAAAATCCTGCTGCTATGCAAGGCTCCTTGGGTCCCCACACCGCTTGGAGTTACACAGTTGGATCAGGAATGTAGGTGCCCTGCAGCCCACTGCGGAGCACCAGTGGGATCTCAGGGGGCAGTGCGAGAGGGCAGAGTGAGATCCCTTCTGCGTAATCCCCATTGTCTATGTCAAAGCAGAGGATCCCTTGCCAGAACTGGGTAGCCACCCCTGAGAGCAGTGCCCTCTTCTGGCTTGTTTAGAGAAGCGATTTCTGATTCTTCCCTAGCCTGGAAAGCGCATTTATTTGCATATTGTCCCAGTCCCAGGGCGGAGTTCTCCATTTGTGAGCAATGCCTCCACCTCTGCTTCCGTCATTCGCTGTCCACTTTGTCAAAAGCCTTTTCTGCATCAATTGAGATGATCACGTGGGTTTTTTGGATTGAGCTCTATGATATAGTGTATTACATTCATAGATTTGCATATATTGAAATATCCTGGCAACTCTGGTATGAATCCTATCTGGTCATGGTGTATAATCTTCTTGATGATATGCTGTATTATATTTGCTAGGATTTTATTGAGGATTTTTGCATCTATGTTCATGAGGGAGATTGGCCTATAGTTGTCTTTTTAGTTGCATTGTTCTCTGGTTTGGTATCAGTATAATATTTGCTTTCAGGAATGATTTTGGGAGATTTGTCTCCTTTTCAATTTCATTGAAGGGTTTGAGGAGTATTGGGATTATATCTTCTGTAAATTTCTTGCAGCATTCAGCTGTGATTCCATTAGGACCAGGACTTTTCGTTCTTGGTAGGTTTTTTTTTTTAAATTACATTTTGAATTTCATTGGCTGTTATTGGGTTATTGAGGGTTCTTATATCTTTTTTATTCAAATTTCATAATTTGTACCTTTCTAGGAATCTGTCCATTTCTTCTGTGTCTTCGATTTTATGATAGTAAAGATTTTCAAAATAGCTATTGATGATCTTCTGAATTTCCATACAGTCTGTAGTAATTTCACACTTTTCATTCTTTATTGCTTGAATTTGAGTTTTTTCTTTCCTCTCTGTGATGAAGTGAACTAGCAGCTTATCAATTTTATTTCATCTTTCAAAGAACTGGCTTTTTGATTCATAAATTCTTTGTATTATTTTCTGTGTTTCAATTGCATTAATTTATATCTCCCCTTTTTTTAGTTTTGTCTGAGATGGATATTCCATTGCCATTCAAATATCGTACGTGTATGTGTTCAGTAAAATAATCCAATATAGTCCCGTAGTCCATAATAGTAGTGGGTTAGCCACAGAACTGGCAAAGAAGTTGTTACTTGAGCCTTTTACAGCTCAGCATATTAATATGGCTTTGCTTTTTATACCTTGGTTTTATACTTTTCTGCTGGGTGGTTAAGACCAAGATAAAGCAAATAGTCAGGATAGATATACAGCTACTTTCTCTTATTTCAACAAGAGAAAAAAAAGAGTGCTAATAGTGTTTATATAAGACATCATGTCTGCATCTTGTACTATGAATACTATGAAGACAACAATATGCAATGTATTGATTATTGTAACTTTAAGAAATAAATTAGTTCCCCTAAATTCTGTCCAATCAACTCCCGTTGATGTTCATGGGATCTTCCAGGCAGACTGGTTCACCCTGGTTCCCTCTTGCACCCTCTCTTGATCAACAGAGTATGAGAAAGGATGCTCTCATAGATCTGGATCTAACAAAGTGTCTCAGCTTACTGGGTCTGTATTGATCAAGTGTGAGCTCGTCCAGGTGACTCTGGCTTGGATCTGGCTGCTGTGCTCAGCTTCTTCCTGCTGCATCCCATGGATGTGAACCTTCTGCGCCCGTCTGAAAGACATTCAGGTCGTGGGTTATCTGTGTGGGTCTGGCCCCTAGCTTCTCTGCAGTGAGTTCTGCTGCAGGTATCCACATTAGGCCTGTTTGATAGAGGAGGTTCAGGTGAATTTGCAGATGATCCCATTCACACACACTGGGCCTGGGCTCTGTCTGGAAAGGAGTCTGGGGAACAGCAAGCAAGTGTAAGGTCCCTGTTATATTTTTATGGCATTAATGTAACAGCATCAAGTTCTCAGCTAATAGTTGCCTGTATTAATTTTCTGTACTTTCCTACTTGTGAAGATTTTTAAAGCAGCACCTCATGTGAAATGAGCATGTTCATTAAATAAAAATAAGCTTAAAAAATGTGTTCAGAAGTTTTCTAAGGAATTCAAATGAGAGGAGACAATGACAGGACCAAACGGTCTCAGGGACAGACATTGTAACACTTGTGTCCATCAGGGCCATCCCACTCAGGAATGGAGAAGAAGGTAGAGATGTTTGTGGGGCAGATGGCAGCTGCAGGAATAAAATCTTGACAAAGAGAAATGTGGTTAAGGAGTGTTTCCTAGATTCTGCTACCATGTGAGGTGCCAGCACCTCCTTCATTATGCTCATGCCATCAATGAAAATTTGCACTTATAAAACATTTTGGAGTTAGATTTCCACTTCTCAGTTCAATGCTAGCTGCAGCAGGTCCCATCATGATGCCGAGGCAGCCAGAGCCTGGGACATGTGGTTATAGACAGGACCTGCAGCACTCTGGAGGGTAATACCCTCATTCTTACTAGAGCATAAGCCACCCGAGACAGCTGCGTTTGACTTGGTCCTCCATTATATCTTCAGTCCCTAACAAACGATCTGACTGTAGGTGTACAGTGTGTATCTGTGGACACCAAGCACTTCTGATCTTTGCTCTAACCCCTGGTTTGAATTAACATAATTGCCCTAACTAGAGCCCTTTTTCACTGTTTCATCCAAGGGTTTAATGGCACAAGTTACTGCTCTTTCAAATCTTCCTCACGTCCTTGTTGCTTTGTGTTTCAGTTATACCAAAAAGCAATTACATCATCAGTTTTCTGTTCTATACCTGGGTTTGACAATTACACAAGTGCCTTCTTTTATTTGTCTACTCAGTAATTTAAACATTACCTCCCTCAGAGAACATTCTCCATGATCTGGGATAGTTTCATTAGAGGTTGTCATATAGCCATGTTTGTCTTTGTATAGCACTGCAAGTAAGAGCTGTCTTAGTAGTCTATGAGCGCCTCAAAAGCCTTCCATGTTTATTTACATATATATCACAGAAAGGATGCAACATATTGTCAGACAAAATGGTACAAAGCCTTTACATCCTCAATATCAGGCTATTTGAATTTATATAAGTATTAAATGGAGCTCCTTTCTATCATTGTGCTAGAGCCGTGAACACAACGCTGATTGCCTTTCAATGTTGAGCCAGTGCAGACAATCTTGCCCAGACTCCTACTCACCCTGCTGCTTTTGTCTCTGAACCTGTGCAGGAGCTACAAGTTTCAAAGGTTACAACTTGAGGGCAACTTGGAAGAGCTGAGTTCACACCTGACTGCCAGCAACAATGCTCTCAGGACCTGGGAGAAGGGAGCCCCTGAATTCCCAGCCAAAGTAACCATTCTGAGGCTTTGTGTAGGACTCCAGTCAGGCATCAAGCCTCACAAGAGAAATGGGTCATTGCCCTAACTGGAGCCCCTTTTCACTGTTTCATCCAAATCTACCCAAATCTTTACTATTGGTTTTAGGAAACTAATTAAAAAAATACCGTAAGTGACTTTGTTTCTAGCTTTGCTTTAGGGGAACCCAAGCTAAAAAAACACACCTCCAACTGAGAGTTTATTAGGTAAAATTGTACTTGTACTTGAGAGGAAAATTTTGTGTATGTGTCTTTTATTACTTTTAGAAAGGCTATTTTTTTCAGAGAAGTGTAAAATTACAATTTTCTTAAAATGATTTTCATAGCTAACTCGATGGTCACAGCAGATTAAACATAATTTTTATATTCAAACCCCTGCAGAGGTGTTTGCCAAGTTTGCAGAAACATTTATTATAATGCCTGTCTCTTCACTGTGAGATTTCTGAAACCCAGCAGGAATTTCAGCTGACTCTAGTGCAATAAATGGATCCATTCACAATCACATTCTATTTTTATTTTCAAGGAAGTGTCTAATATGCGTTGTCTACTTGGGAAAGCATTGAGAAATATGTCTTTCTTAGGAGTAGACTTTCCAAATATAAACCTTTAAATTTTATTTAAAAGTTTTTTATTAATGTACATTTATAGTACATAACGAGTATATTCATAAAGCATGGAGTTTGCATATGCATATAATGTATCGTAATTATTTTTCAACCTACTTTCCTCTCTCTCTCTCTCTCTCTCTCTCTCTCTCTCTCTCTCTCTCTCTGGATCTTGCTACACAGATCAGACTTGCAGTGAGCCTCCTGTCTTGGCCTCCCCAGCACTGGAATTACAGGGTTTTGGTGGTAGAGACAGTGCACCCAGGGCTCTGGGGCCGACATGGAGTGCGGTACGGGAAATTCAACTGGGTCCTTGTGCTTGCCAGGCAGGGCTTAGACTGCCGAGCTATCTCCCCAGCCCCTCCAATTATATTTTTGAAGGGCAAACAAATAGTGATACAAAGAAAAACCTGAATTCAAATGATTCCAGTTTAATCTGTGTATTTCTTGTAGTAACTGCAAGAAGTTCCAGTTTTCACATACTATGTGTAATGATTTCCATAAACACTCAGAAAATTCAGCAATTTTTCATGGCTGCTAAGAATCATAAACAAATTTAAAGTCTGAGAAATTTGGATGTCAGTGCGGGTTCCCCGATGTCTGTCTAGAGCTGATTCCCTTCTGAAGTGTGGGGAAAGTGGTGTATGCCAATGATGACACTTGTTCAAATATTAGGCAAGAGAAGGTTGCCAAGCAGTAGAAACGCAAAAGTCAGGGTAAGAAAGTTTTTCATCTTCACCTCATCATTCATATTAAAAACTTATTTTTAATATTTAGACACTTTTTCATCCCCAGTATGAAGAGCTGAAAAGGAAAACCAAAATTCCATTGTAATAGCTGCCGTTAAATCTCTCTTTGCTCAATTCCATGTCTTACATCCACCCTCAGTGCTAACTCTGACTTCAGGATTTTTTCAGGCTTCTGTTTTGCATATGGTGTTCAACTCCTGCTTTTGCCTTAAATTTTATTCTAGGTGTTAGTTGTTCTGTTCCTCTTTCAACACGCATCCTTTTTTTATTTGTTTAGAAATATAACCAAGTGGTTTGTTTTGCTAGTGATGCGCCTGCCCGCATTCAGCATTCTCATTGGTGACACAGATTTCTTTGCCAAATCTCAAAAGCAAGACAGGCAACATGCACATGCCTGCAGCCCCACCTTCAACGTGGGTCCACGCCACTTCTTCTTCTTCTTTTGGCTTAATGTGTTTAGTACAGAGTCTACAGGATCTCACTACAGAGATCAGAATCCTAGTGATTCTCCTGTTTTCAGCCTCCCAAGAGCTGGGATTACAGGTGCACGCCACAATGCCCAGTCTCAATCTCTGTCTCACTGTACCCTGGAGGCAGGGCCAGCACAGCAGGCCAGGGATTGAACCCCCAGCCCCTGTGTCTGCCTAAGGAGGTGCTTCAGTCTGCTGAGCTGTCTGGCTGGCCCTACCATGCCACTTCTTACTGAAACACTGATTTCCTTTGACTTCCTGGACATTGCACTCCGTCCTTTTTTCTTACTATATGTCTGCCTTCTCCTCATTATCTTTCAAAGTACTTTCCTTGTTACTCTTATCAAGTAATTTGGGTAACTCAAGGCTTGATCCAGAGTTCATGTCTTTCTCTGTTCATGCTCTTTCCATGTGCTTCCATAAGCACACCGATGCCCCATTACTATGTTTGGTGATTACGTTCTTGTGGGAGGGGTACACATACTTGACACATTTGGGTTCTTCCACATCACCTCTCCAACCCTTCACTATCCTCTGCCTCCATCTCTTGGTCATTGTCCCATTGAGAAAGATCTGTCTTCCTACTATGTTTATCTTTTATTATGCTGTTTATATTTTGTGCTTCCCAGAAGACAGGAACCATGCAGTATTAAAGCTTGGGTGTCCAATCTATCTCAATTACCTTAATGGCCTCAAGGTATAACATTTTCCTATGAATGCCTCAAGCTTACCCTTAATTATGGTAGATTATGGTAGATATTTTCTTTATATATCTACTCATCTGTTGATGGGCATATAGTCTGCTTCCAAGATTTAGCTATTATGAATTGTGCTGTTATAAACAAAGGTATGCATGTTTCACTAAATATTATGTTTTTATGCCTTTTGGGAAGACACCAAGAAGGGGAATACCAGAATTGAATGGAATTTCTATTTTAAGATATTTGAGAAAACTTCATATTGGCTTCCCCAGTAATTGTACTAGTTTACGTTCTCACCAACAACACAGAACAACATGGAAGTGTTTCTTTTCCCCACAACCTCACTAGCATTTGTCGTAATTTCTTGATTATGACCATTCTTTTTAGAGTAGCATATAATCAGAGCCAGCCAAATAGTTCAGCGGATTAAAGTGCCTGTTTGATCCCCAGGCCTGCTGTGCCAGTACTCCCTCTCCCGGGGCGCACGGAGACAGCAATTGAGACTGGGCGTGGTTGTGCCTCCCTGTAATCCCAGCACTTGGGAGGCTGTGAACAGGAGAATCACTATGAGTCCGATCTAGTAGTGAGACCCTGAACACCCTGTAGACCCTTCCCTAAAATACTGAAAAAAAAGAGAATTTCATAGAGCAGGATGGAATCTCATTTTTACAGCAGAATTTTGAGAGCTACAACATCCAAAGTGATCGTAGATACCCTTATTAATTTTTTTTCTGTTGTACTCAATTCTAAATTTCAATTAAGAGGAAAAATGCATACAGTGTAACACACATATCTAGAAGATGACTTTGAACCTGGAACAATGTGATACTGAATGATAATTGAATAATAATAATTGTAAATATGCCTTGAGTTAGCTTTCAAAGTCAGTTTATATGGAAGACTTGCTTGTGTTAGCTGAATAAAATGCTAAAATAAAGACAGAAGATGAAAGAACATAAAGGTAGCTTAGGAAAGGCCTGCTAGATAGCTCAGCAGACCAAAGTGCCTTCTTAGGCAGAGTGCAGCAATTGGGATTCGATCCCCTGGCTTGCTGTGCCATCCCTGTCCCCGGGCCACACTGAGATGGTGATTGGGACTGGGTGAGGTGGCACACACCTGTAGCCTAGCACTTGGGAGACTGAAAACAGGAGAATCACTACAAGTCTGATTTATGTAGTGAGACCCTGTAGACACTGTACTAAATACATAAAAAAGTAGTTTAGGAAAAGGAAAAAGTTCAAAAAATGTTGTCATTTCACAGAGTAAGAAGATAGAAGTATTTTTAAGAGTGAAGACAAAAAGAGACAAGTAAGCACATTATCAAAGTTGAAAGGGTAAATGGCAGCGTGGTAAGCTGGTGCCTGTAAAATAGGATGAGAGAGAATGCTGAAGCACACTTACCTGAAATAATAAACAGTTGTTCAGACCTGATTAATCACAAAGTACAGATAGTATATAGTATTATATGAGGTTGCTTATTTATTATTTTGGAACTGGGAATCAAACTCAGGATCTTGTGGTTGCTAGGCAGACACTGTGCTGTTCAGCTGCAACCTTTGCCCCAAGAATTTTTAAAAAGTGCATTAAAAAAATTTTTTTATGGATTAAAAAATTAGCTGTTAATCTGGGCATGGTCATGCCTGTAAACCCAGCACTCTGGGAGGCTCAGGCAGGAGAACCAAGGTTGACTTGTAGCTTGGATCACTTGGCAAGATTCTGTCTCCAAAAAGGGTTGGGTGGGACCAGTAAGATAGCTCAGCAGTCTAAGTGCCTGCTTAGGCAAACACAGGGACCAGGGCTCAGTGTTCAAACTCCGACACCACATGCCTTGCTGGCCTCACCCTCAGGCTCTCTGAGGCAGTCGTGGTGTGGCCACCAGCAGGTGTGGCGGCACATGCCTGTAATCCCAGCACTGGGAGGCTGAAAACAGAAGGATCACCATGAATCCAAGCTGTGTAATAAGACCCTGCACTTATTACAGGTTGGGTATATAAGTCACTGTGAAGGCCTTGAATTCAATTGCTAGTACAGAGAGAAAGACGCACACACAGATAGCTGGAGAGAGAAAAACAGACAGAGAGTGACAGAGATGAAGATAGATTAGAAGGCTAGCTGTAGAGAGTAGGATTTAACGGCAGGTCAAGTTGAATAGTTCATTATTTTTCCTTTTGTTTACTACTACATTTACTCTGTATGGATATCTTGCTTGCACTAAAAATGAACATTAATAGATAGGTACGAAGGAACAACAGCCTTAGATAAGTTATAGAAAATAGAAATGTGAAATGTGAATATTCTAACATATGGAAATACTGTCACTGAATGAACTCTCTGAAAGTTAGCAGGGCTTTTTCCTACTTATCTTTTCTTTCAGTCAAATGTTTAATTTAGAATAACAGTTTTGTCATATATATGTATATGTATATTTACATTAAGCTTTTCATATAATCCTCAAATAATAATTGCTGAAAATAGATGTTTATAAAAGAAAAAAAATTATCAACATATTGATAACTTAATATGAGTTTACAATAATAAATTTAATTAATTTAGTGACCAAAAATTGTTTATGTCTAGTAACATAGAATTGGTTGTATAAGAAACAGTAACTAAGAGTAGATGCACCATTTTATTTTTTATTTTTTATTTTTTTTAGGTGCACCGTTTTAAAAAACTTGGGAGAAAAAAAAGTATTAAATTAAATTAAATTAAAGAAGTGGGGGAGATAGCTCAGTAGAATAAGTGCTTGCCTGGCAAGCGCAGGGTCCTGAGTTCAATTCCCAGTACTGAAAAAGAATTAAAAAAAAATTGAGAGAATAAAATCAGCAGTTAAGGCTGGACATTTTAGCAGGAAGCATGCAGAATAACAACTCTACTGAAGCAGAATGAAACGGCCAAGAGCAGAGGCAGGTAGATTTGAACTTGATTAGTAACAGGATGCATGTGATCACTGGCTAAGTTTTGCTCAGTGGCATATACTCCAGTCATGCAGCTGAAAGCAAAGAAGCTTCTAAAAACTTTGGATAGAGTAGCAGATTCAACAATTTACAGAAAACTCCTGAAATTTAGTGGCAAACTTAAAGACCCACCTAACAATGGTGATCATAAACTCGTGTCCAGTGTGACCTTTCAAGCAGTGCTTCACTTCCCAGACAGAGTAAGAGCATAATTAGCTCTCTGCTCAGAAGGTAGAATAGAAACATGATACATCTCATACAGGAAATAAGAGTTCAAGAGACCGTTACGCCCAGGTTAACTTTGTAGTGCGACTGGTGCTTTGGATTTGACTTACACTTGCACTATTCTCCCTTGTAAGGGTCAATGGAGACAGTCTGCTACTTAAAAAGAAAGCAGAAGCCCTATCTTAAGGACAAGATTTTATGCACAGATGGACAAATGGACAGATACACAGACAGACAGATGACAGGTAGAATGAACCAAACTAAATTTTATTCAGCCACCAACGTTTTACATTTTTCTGATAAGGACATTTTAAATGCTAAAGAAATCAAGAAGAAAATGCTCAGCCATGTCAAATCCAAGCTGTTATATGAACTTGAAAAATGCAACACAGCTTCAACTACATTCAATGGTGACTCACATATCTTTCCCTAGCTTGGGCTATCTTACGAATATTAGGAATATGTATGTTATTCTTGACACAGAGTTCTCCAAAGATTTTCTATGGACCATTTATCTCCTCACATCCAAAATTGCATTTCTCGGGCTCACCGACTGAAATCCGCTCCTCCACCCGTGTTTTCTATTGGACAGAAACAACCCCCACTTAGTGAGCTGTGTTGGTGTCCCGGAGCTGTCTTTACATTTGTGTCTTACAAGTCCAGAGCCCTTTTCCAATCTATTCTCAAGATCTGGTAATTCCACTGGCCTTCACATCCGAGCCTTGCATTCCTGCCCTCCAACATTCCTGTCTTTATTTTGTTCTGTCTTTATCACTGTCTGGCTCATTGCTTTCGGTAGCCTCTGAGTGTTCTTGCTTTCTGCCCATTCATCCGTGACGTTAGCTAAATGCAGCCTGTGGCAGATCACAGCATTTGTCCAATATTAGGTTTGTCATCATTAAACTAGATACCCCAATTTCTGATAATTGCATCTATTTACATTAGATATAATATACAATGATACATATGTATTGATTTTGTAATGTTTATGCTCAAATATACACACACTAACTGCTAAGCAAAAATCTTGTGATATAGCTCTGGCTATACAATCATCAGTGTATATTTTGGAAACAAGAATATAAAAGAACTGTGTAGAAGCAGATTGTTTTTAAATGTCAAAATCAATCAGGATTCTAAAGCTCACTTCTTAATATACCTTCATAGGTTTTTGTTGCATGACAGAACAAACTGCATATCACACATCAACTGTAGTACAGTGCTTGACTTCCGCACTGCAAGACTTGGATTTAGCTCTATAAACACAAATGGGTATTTCAACATGAAGACACTGTAGACAGGTCTTAGCACCTCGAATTACAGCATCATCACACACGCCTGAGTCGCACTTAAAGTTACAGTTCCAACCATTCCCATTACTGGGAAAGTAATAATAATAACAATTATAATTGTACCATGAGGTATTAAATGCTGAACATTCAGTTGGAAGGTAGCTAAAATAAAAATGAAATGGAAGCTGAACACATAAAACACTTACAGTTCACACACATGCACACAGAGGCACTAAAAAGAAAAGAATGGTACCCTGGAGTCTTTATCTCTGTTCTTCTCTGATCCTCTCTCCCTCCCTGATGTTAGAGTAACATTATGGCGAATATTCCTCATCCATGGGTCATCAGTTTCCCCTACCAAAAATTTGTTCTACAGCATGCGTAATCTGACACTACAATGGCAAGTTTCTACATATGACAAATATGTTTTTATTTTATGTGTCCTGGATCCAAATGTTTGAAAAAATACTAATGCATCTCTGCTTTTCAGTCTGAGAGGGCTGAACTTTCACTCAGGGTCATGCTACCTACCATCGTGACGCAGCGTGAGCGGTGTTGGGGGACTGAGAACCCGCGCGTTCGTCACTGTGTTTTTCACCAGACAAATATAGCTTCCGACATCTGATGTTTGCACTTTGGAAATATAAAGGTTGCCCGTCTCCTGGGAAATGAACCGTCGGCTGTCTTCCGCCACAAAGGAAGGGAATTCATTGAATACCCAGCTGTAGATGATCTCTGAAAATACACAAAATATAGTTGTTGATAGACATGGATTATTTAACTAACAGAGAAGTCTCAAATAACAAATACTTTATCTACTAAACATTAAATGCACTGCAATACCATGTACATTAGATCCAAATATCCATAAAGCTTAGTACGTTCAAAGGATTATTATGTATAGTGACTACAGGATGATCTCAATTATTTCTTGTAGTATTTAATCATTTATTTATTTATTCATTCATTCATCTTTCAGTTCCAGTGGGTACTTAATGGGTATTCAACATTCAGCATTATAATATAATGAAAATAAAAAAACTGAGAGAGAGAGAGAGAGAGAGAGAGAGAGAGAGAGAGAGAGAGAGAAATTCCTATTAGCAAGGCTCAACTTAATGGAGAAAATGTATCAAAACATCAAACAGTGTAGAATAAAGGGATGGAGATGTATACATATTTTAAGGACAGCATGGGAGAGGGTGACTAAATAGTCATTTGATCAGTAAAAGTTGCTTAAGAGACACCTGGCTTAATCATCAAATGCAGGTAGAGAATGATTTTAGGTCAGGCATTGTTCCAAATTAAAAAGAGAAAGTTCATGCCCATAGGGAGCTTTCATGCTAGTGAGCAAATAACAAAATCACCCAGAAAAATAAATATATTTGAAATGATTGCAACGTGCTGGGAAGGAAGCTATAGCACCTTAAAGCACTAGACTAGGGCTGGGGAGATAGCTCAGTAGAATAAGTGCCTGTCTGGCAGGCACAGCATCCTGAGTCCAATCCCTGGTACAAAAAAAAAAAAGAAAGGAAAAAAAAAAACAAAAAACAAAAACAGCACAAGACTGCGCCAGGGCTAAGGAATTGATGAACTGTATCATCAAAGGGCTCTCTGGGCTAGTCTGAAAACAAACCAATTATTAGAACAGAAAGTAGAATGAATAATATCCTTTAGCCTAGAAAGCTGTTTTCAAAATGATCCCATGGAATACAGAGTTCACCAAAAACTGTATACACACTTCAGCAGCTCGCCATAGTAACATGTCAGGAGGCTCATGACCAGCACTTTGAACATCTCTTGTCATTGTAGGGGCCAAAGGTAGCTTGCATTAATCTCATAATGTTTCAGTGAATTTGTATTAAAATGTTTATATAAGTTTTACTTTTCTGATGTATACATTTTCTGTTGGACCCTGCATATAAATAGCTTATACTGCAATTGTAGTAGTAGTGACAATAATAGGGGAGTGGAAAGAAGTGATTTGTTTGGGTAAAACAAAATAAATTTGGTAGAAGAGCTCACAGACATTGCTGAAGGGTCAGTAAATTTGAAAAGAAGGGAAATGAAAAAGATTAGAGTTTGGGGCCCAGCTAACTGAGCCATCAGAAGAATGTATTGGCCATAATGGCTTTTGGAACTTTGAGTGTGCAGACCAGTTTACTTCTGACAGCTAAAACTGACACATTATTGGTAATTCAATTAGCATCACCAAGAAGAAAGTGTGTATTTGATCATGAAGACCAGACCATTCAGTTCTCAACAGTGTTTTGAATCACTTGTGCTATATGGAGTTCACGGAGCAGATTCGGAGACTCCATTACTCAGAGTTACTTACTGGATTAGATATTTTCAGTACAGCAGCTCAAACTATGGTTCCCTTCTATGGTAAGAGTCAGAAAGGCTTGTTTTATGACTCTGTTGTCTTTCTCTTCATCTCCCCCTCTCCATCTCTGCCCTTCTCGTCTCTCTTTCCTCTTCACGGACTGTCACAACTAAGTTCCTGTCCCTGGCCCAAGCTAGTTTCAAATGGGGAGGCTGGTTTTTATTTAACCCCTCTGGGCAATCAAGGAGACTTGCTGGTTACCCATTCATATAAGACATCAGTACAATTGATCTCTGCACTTCTTCTTTGAGTAGAATGACAGTTTCTTAACTATTTCATCTTTTGTCTCAGTTGAGTTCACACCAATATAATGTGTTCAGTAAAGACAAATCATTAATGTTCACAAATCTGTGTGTAAGAAAAGTGGTAAGAAAAGCTAACTCCTTAGAAAAGTCCAGAACATCTTTGTAGATGTCATGTTAGGAAGTGATGATCATGTTTAGGAAAGTGTTTCCTACACAGTCAACTGAAGACTGTTAGACAAGAGCTTCCTCCATCCAAGTGCTTCCCCTCTACACATGCGCACACACACACACACACACACACACACACACATGCACACACACATGCACACACACGCACACACACCATACTATTTTCTTTACTCAGATTCCTCCCACTATACTTGAGTTCACTGGGACTTCCCTAAACACAAAAGCATGTCTTTACTTTGCTACTTAGACAGCATTTAAGTTGAAGTATTTAAGTTTAACTCCTGGGGTCAAGTTATCTCATTCAGAAAATCAGAATAATATTTTCTACTATATAAAATCACAAAATAGTAAGCTAATAACAACCTGTACTACTCATCATGAAATATAAAAACAATGTTTCTCTATGCTTCCACCTTCTAAAATCGATAGGTGAGCAGCTCTTTCCATTTACACCATTTACATATGAGGCAAACAGTACGGAGAGTCTAGAACAGCAAAGAAATTACAATGGAAATATAGAGAATGTCAATGATGAATTGAATGTTTAAGCAGACTTTAGCCACCATTTATTGCTGTTAGAGCACACAGTATAGTTGTAGTAGAAACCTGAGAACTTTGAAATATAGTCTGAGTCTGCAATATCATTTAAAATGCATATAAAATATGTAGATACATGTAAACTATCAGGTTTTTAAAATGCTTACTGATGTTTTTATAAAGGAAACTATTTGGAGTTATATTTATATAGTAAGAAGACTGTACTCCATTTAACATTTCTGTAAAGAACTATTAAAAACATACACATGGCCTTACTAAAAGAAAATAGTTCGGTGTCCCCAGGGTCTGTTTAACCAGACCCTGATTTCAGGGACTTCTAATATTCAATAATATGCATACTCATTTTTATAAGTAAAGCTTCATTTGTGAATATTTATTTTAGATTCAATTTTACTGCTATTTTCTCAATTTTTGGTTTATACTGCATAAAATTTTAGTGAGAAGAAGGCACTCAACGGCTATCATTCATTAAAATATTTCTGTCTCACAGATGTTTGTTATATCAATGTTCTATAAGACAAAGGAATATAATATTGTCCTTTTTCTCAAATTTTATGAGTAAGTAGATATTTGAGGGCTCAAAACTCTTATTTTATTCAAGTAAGTTTTCAGTTTTACATAGCAAAGCATTTCATAGAGTCAACAAGGGTGAAAAGTGGGAATGGTACACAATAGAAAAGCTGCTGACCTAAATTTGGGTTCAATTTTCTGGCAGTACCACGAATAAAAATATGGAGCTGAGTTAAATGGATTTTAAGATTCATATTTACATTCTCCTATAAGGTTTCCATTATCCATTAACATTCAATTATTATTCCATTTAAATTTTACCTTCATATTAATAAACATACAATTAGTTTTTAGTATGTCATTGTCTTCAAATTAATTAAAAATTCAGGAAGATTGTAAGACACAGTCATCTCGTGCTATAATTTTGGTTTGTTATACTAGAAAAAACTGATATTAATTTCATAATACCTTAAGACTAATTGATCAACTGACTTTTTTCCTGTTGAAGACTTTTTAAAGTAAGTTTAACTGAAGCCATTAAAAGTGTTTTAGAAATGTTGGTATAATTCTTCATTTAAGTTCAGAAAACTATGAGAACTTTTGAGAAATCCCAGAATCCTAGTGCTTGTGAATGGAATTTGCCAGCAATCTCAAGAGGAAGAGCCCCAGCTGGGATACACTCACTGGGCACTGGTTTTCATGGCACACTGAACTACTGCATTTTGATACAATGAGGTAACATGTATTTGCTCTCAGCCCTTGTGCTGCTTCCCAGGGAAGAGCTCTGTCTTGCACCTTGAACCAGTGAGAGTCACTCTGCTTCATGCAGGTTCTTACATCCAGGACCTGATTTGGGCAGACATTGCTGTCTCAGCTTCCATCCTCAAGCACACCCAGAGATTTGTCATTTGCCCTGAAGTTGCCATTTCTCGTTGGGCTTCTAGATGTGACTGTCTTCTCTCATGACCTGAAAACAATGTACCTTGCTCCAGGACTTCCTCTGGATGAATATATGAAGGCATTAAGTCTGTAAATTAGCCTGTCTGTTTTTAGACTTAAGTGATAAAATTTGGCTCAATGTGGCTTCACTATGAAGAAAACCATAGAATAACTTAGCATGCAAACAGTGTAAACTAATTTAAGAATGTATTCTTGTCGTAGCTGAATCTCAGCCAATCACAGGAGAGGAGAGTCAGCTGGTCACAAGCTGCCAGCCACTCTCACCATGCCCATAAAGGCAAATTTGAACTGCAGCCATTTAGGTTGGGTGTGTATGGCGCCTTCCTTTCCTCTAGCTGTAAGTACAGTCTGCATATATGTGGGAGTTTGGCCTTCTGAACCGACTTCAGTTGGCAGTGTTGCCTGGTTCTAAAACCTTGTTTGCTTAAATACATTTTGTTAAATTTTATTCATCTCAGAAGCACAACAAGACAGTGGCTAGGTAAGTTCCTCTGATAATGATCTTTTCAAAGTACAAGGTGGACAACCATTTATGCACCTAATTCCATTTACAAGCACTAAGGAAACCAGGTAAGAAACCATGATGCCTACTTTTAGTATAGCAAAATAGAAAGACACATGACAGCAGGCAGGTAGAAGAGTTGCCTGTATCATGTCTCCTCAGATCCAAGCAGCAAACTGTCCAGAAAGATGCCTCCTGTTTAAAGGAGGGAGAAAAAGTTAAGTGCAAGTCAGAGACTTGACATTCACTTAACGCCTGGCCCATCACAGTGTAACCCAGCGGCAGGAGCCCTACGGCAAGACCAATACTTGTATACTGCCCTGAGAACTGTGATAGTCAAGTGGCAGAAAGACTGACTCTGACACCTTCCCCCAGTCTTGGGTGGATGATCAGGGAATGATCATCTAGCACTAGAAAGCAGACCATGAAAGCTAGCTCAGGGCTTTGCTTAGCACTCACAGCCAGGCACTCTAGAGTGAGACAGTGTACTGGGTGGATTCTGACAGAGTCCTAGAGAAGCCATATTCAAAAATGGAAAAAGGAGAATTTCCCTAGCATCAGAAAAGTACTTGTACACTGTGGGGTGGTGGAGCAGACTTCAGGTTTGGCTGTATCATTTCTTGCCCTGGAGTGAGCCAGGTCCATTCTAAACACCCTGTCTTAGAATCCATAAGAGTGTGCAACTGAAGGCGTCAGGTATTGTTCAGTCTAATATCAACCTTAGTGTATAAAGGACTGTCTCAAATCTGTCCCCCAACCTCAAACAATTCAGATGTGGCCAGGGCAGTACTAAAGAGGAAGCTTGGAAGACAGACTCACGTTTTGGACTGTGTTGGTATCAGCTTTGGCATTGGCTCAGGGAGGCCTTGACAATATTCAAGTCCAAACAGCTGTGAGAATCAGGGATGATGCAGCCTAGCAGCAGCCTAGGCACTGAAAGGACCACCCAGCCTTGGAAGCTCAGTGCAGAGGGAGGCCTTTGCTCACTGGGTTAAGTTGGGCCACTGAGCACAAAACTTTGCCCTGAAACTTAATGACAGACAAGTAAAACTTAATACTAGACAGATTCTAACAGCCTTACTGCAGGTCTGCCTGACAGGGAACCTCTAGAACAGCCCTGCTGCAGGGCAAAGATGTGTGACAGAAGGCCCAGTCAAGTGGGCTTGTACTTGGGCTGGTTCTGATAGTCTCGAGCAAGGAATCTACCTGAGCCAGCCACAGCCTATGTAATACGTGCTTATAATATTCCAATACGAAAACCATGGTGATGGAAGCAATTGAGAACAAAGGGAAAGGCTTGAGCTAAACATATAGTCTGAAAAATTAAACACAATAACATCAACAGCAGGAGATAATGATAAAGAAAGATGTGGTAAGTTCAGAACAAGAAACCTGAAAACACAAAGTTGGAGAAAAAAAAGGAAGAATGAAGAGAAAGAGAAAGCCTCTGAAAACTTAATAAATGAGCAAACACTGGCATCGTTAGGGTTCACAAGGAACTTGAGAATGCCAGAGGGGCTGGAAGCCAATTCGGTGAAACAACAGAAAGTTTGCTGAGTGGAGGCAGGTCCACAGCCACCTACGAGAGGTCTGAGTCATCAGTCAGATTTAACTCAATCAAACCTGCCCCCAAGGCACCTTATAATCCAACTTCCGAAGGTGAAAGATAAAAGGAAGAATCTCGAAGGAGCAAGAAAAAAGCAATACCACATAAATGTTTCCCAATTTCTCTGATAACAGACTTCAGCAGAAAATTTATAGGCCAGGAGAAAGGGCATGATAGCTTCCCAGGTCTGAAGAAAAAACTATCAATAAAGAAAACTGAGATCAACAAAACTAATGAAGGAAAAGTCAAGACAGTTTCTGGGAGGCAGAAGCTGGGAAAATGCACGTTTACCAGGTCTGTCCAAAAAGCACTGTGAAAGGGGAAACTTGAAAGTGAAGGAAAGAGTAGCATATGTTTGAATGGAATATAAGAAGTTAAAAATTATTGGTAAGAATAATTGCACAGACAAATTCAGAACGCTCTAATACTGTCAGCGTGGTTCATAACTACAGACCTTTTCCATGTATTTAGAGCAGAGTCTACAGGGTTCCTCTACACAGATTGCACTGAGAGTGATCCTCCTGTTTTTAGCCTCCCAATGCTGGGATTACAGGCGCGTGCCACCACTCTCAGTCTCAGTCTCTGTTTCAGTGCACCCTGGGGGTGCAGCCAGCACAGCACAACAGGGATCAAACCCCGCTTCCTGCGCCTGCCTAAGCAGGTGCCTTAGTCTGCTGAACTACCTGGCAAGCCCTCTATAACATTATTATGTAGACTACAAAATAAAACCTTTACAAATAATAACTATTACAGTATAGTAAGAGACAAACAACATAGAAAAATCTAAATGTTTGTCAAACTATGTCTTACTTACATCTTCTAATATTGTCTATCTCTTGACATAAAATCTTCAAAATGTGAGGAAGCGGAGATTATGTATGTGGAATTTTCTTATTGTACACTTTCTCCTTTTAATTTTTCCATCATTTCTTATTTTATTTTTATAATCATGTCAAATCACTATCATTCCAAAATACAGTAGCTTCTTATGAACAAAGCTTGGAGTTAGAGCTTCCCTGCATTACTGTGGGGGGGGCTCTACTTGGTTTTGGGCTATTTATATTCTGGGTAAATATTTGGATATTCTCATACAGTAGTTAGTAGCCAAAATGCAAAAGTCTGTCTTAGAGTAACCAACAATTAAGCAATTAAAATGTACTGCTATTATAAATCACCTAACTACACAGAAGTCTGCAAGACAGGGTGGAAAAAGGAGGGAGCTGTAACAAAAGTAGAAGAGAAGTTACAAAACCCTAGTAAGAATCTACCTGTCAATAAGTAAGTGAAAGAGATATAAACAAATGCATTCATTTAAAAGTCAGTGACTAAATAGAAAAAAGTACCCCTATAGTGACAAAAATAAACTGAAAGCAAAGGAACTGAGATGTCACACGCTCATGGAATCTGAAAGAAAACAGGAGTTGTATCAATGAATCAAATTTCAGACTAACTCAAAAGCAGAAGTAAGAGACCAGAAAGGTCACCAATGATACAGAAGTCAATTAAATAAGCAGAGATAACAAACATAAATATATACACACCAGCTATTAGAATGCCCAAATACATATCCCAAAAAATAGACCTAAAAGAATAAACTGTGATAGGATGATAGCAGAGAACTTTAACACCCAACTTGCATCAGTGAATAGGTTATTCAAACAGAAAATTAACAAAGATACAATAATGCAAAAGTGTACTCTGGACTAAAGGTATTGAGAAGTTTCTACTACAATGTCTCATCCAGTAGCTGCAGAATATACATTCTCTTCAGTACATGGAATGTTTGCTAAGGGTAGATCACATGATAGGTCACAAAACATTTACCAAAAAACTGAAAAGAATAATTTTAAGTATATATAATAAAATTAAAAGTCAATTTATAAATGAAATTGAAGTTATAAAAAGAGACTAATAAGCAATTTTTGAATAGTGAATGGGTAAATGGAGAAGTTATGGAGGAAAACAAAAATTTATTGAAACAAATGAAAATAAAACAGTAAAATTGATGGGATGCAGAAAAGTCAGCAATAAGAACTAAATTTAAAGTAGCTATATAAAAATTGGAAAGATCTGAAACACTATTTCTGCATGTCGAGTAATAGAAAAATAAGAATGAACTAACTTAACAAAAAGGAAATAATGAGTAAAAATAATGAATATAATAGAGATGTTTAAAAGTACAAAGAATTAAAAATAAAGCCAATTATTTGCAAAGAAAATCTCTTAAAATTAGAAAACGAAAAACTCATAATGAAATCAGAAATGAACAAGAATACATTAATACGAACATCACAGAAATATGAAAGATAACTATGAATATCTATGTATAAAAAAATTGATCTTTAGGGTGAATTAGAAAGATTCCTAGATGCAGACACATTGCCAGGACTGAAACATGAGAAAGAGAAAACCTAAACCCACAAAAACAGGTAATGCCATCAAATCAGCACCAAGAAGGTTAGCTTCAAAGGAAAGCTCAGGACCAGATATTTTCACTGATGAGTTCTGTCTAACATTTGCAGAAAATATAATGCCATTCTCTTTTTGTTCTTTCAGAAAAAAAGAAAGTAACAGAAATATTCTGAGCCTATTGTGTAAAACAAGAATTAGCCTCATACTAAAATCAGAAAGACATAACAGAAAACTGCACATCAGCATTTCTGATGGACACAGATGCAAAAGTGCTTGACAAAATACTGGTAGACAGATTTCAACAGCAAGTTCAAAAGATTATTCAACATGATCAAGTTGGATTCATTCTAGGGATGCTAGGAAGTTCAAAACATGAAAAACAAAAATATCAATAAGAGGAAGTACAAAAACATATTGTGTAGTCAACATATGAAGAAAAATCCCTTAGCATCCAACACCTTTAGGGATTAAACACACTGACCAGAGGCAAAATAGGAGGAATGTACCTCAACATAATAAAGGCTATACTCAATAAATCAACAGCCAACATCATGTTTAATGGGACAAAATGGGAACTTTCTGTTTGAGATGAACAAAACAGGGCGTCCTTCTTTACCACTTTTAGGAAACAGTTCTTCTAGTCAAGAGTAATCAGGCAACAGATCAAAATTCAGTGAATACAACTTGGAAAAGAAGTAAAATACCACTGTTCACAGATGACATGATCTTTCATTTAGAATATTGCCCACATTTCACAAAATACATTATTAGAAGTCATAAATAAGTTAGCACAAAGTTGCAGGACACAATATCAATATATAAAAATTTAGTACCATTGTTATATGCCAATAGTGAATTATCACAAATAAAAATCAAGAAAACTATCTTAGGGCTGGTTAGCTAGCTCAGCCAATTAATGCGCCTGCTTAGGCAGAGAGCAGGGACCAGGGTTCGATCCCTGGTGTGCCATGCCGGCACCGCCCCTGGGGCACGCTGAGCCCACAATTGAGACGGGGCATGATGGCACGCACCTGTAATCCCAGAGCTCGGGAGGATGAAAGCAGGAGAATCACTATGAGTCCAATCTATGTAGTTAGACCCTGTGGCCCTTTATTAAATATATAAAAAAAAGAAAAAGAAAACAATCTTATCTACAACAGGTAAAACAAATGTAAATACTCAGGAGAAAGGTGACATGAGTGGAAAATGTTTACAGTGAAAATTATAAAACATTGAAGAAAGAAATACATAGGATTTTAAAAAGAGGAAAGGTATCCTGTTCAGTCCTGTTTGTAGATTGAAAGAATCACTGGTAAAAATGTCTATATTATTCCAAATGATCTACAGATTCAAGGCATTCCTTACAAAAATGGCAAGGCCATTTGTCACACAAAAAGAAATAGCAATCTTAAAATTTACATGAACCACAAAACTAAACAGCAAGAAGAAAAAAGTGATAACTAATTTCAAAACACACTAGAAAGCTTTAATAAGCAAAACAGCACAGGATGTACATAAATTAAAACATGTAGACTGTGGAACAGAACTGAGAACCTAGACATGAACACCCAAATCTAGAATCCACCATTTTTTTTCTCAAAGATGCTGACTATAACCAATGGAGAAAGAACCATACTTAAAATAAATGATATTGGGGCCCAGTGAAGATATCTCAGCAGACTAAGTGCCTGTTTAGACAAGTGCAGGGACCTGGGTCCACTTCCTGGCACCACAGGCCAGGCCAGTCCCACCTTGAGGCATGCTGAGCCAGCCACCAAGACTGGGCATGGTGGCACACCCCATAATCCCAGAGCTGGGGAGACTGAAAAAAGGAGGATCACTATGAGTCTGAGGTGCATAGTGAGACCCTGTACCAAATATACAAAAATAGATAGATGAATAAAACGAAATAAGTAAAATAAAATAAAATGTGTTATGAGAACTGGGTTTCCAGCCATACATCAATAAAGCTAGACCCCTACATTTTATCAGTTACAGAAATGAACACAAAGCAATGTAAAGACTTCAACTTGAAACCTTAATCTATCAATCTACTAAAAGAAAACATAGGGAAACGATTCAGTGCATTGGAGTCAACAGGAGATTTTTGAAGACTCCAAAACCTCAGGAAACAAAAGCAAGACTAGAAAATACCGAGCTAAAACCTTCTGTGCAGTGAAAGAAACAATCAAAGACTTAAATGGCAGCCAAGAGAATGGAAAGAAACGACGGCAACCTGCACATGTGGTAAGGAGTTGGTGTTCAGAAGGGAGAAGAAGCCAAAAACTCAATAGCAGAGAAACAAACAAGCTGATTGAAAATAGACAATATACCAAAACAGATATTTCTGAAAGAATGACATATTAATGACCAAAAGTTAGATGAAAAATATTCAACATTGGAAATCATCAGAAAAATCTAAACATATACCCCAGAAAGAATGGCCATTATCAAACAAACAAACAAATGAGCTGAGGAGAATGTGTAGAAAGGAAGCCCTTGCACACAGCTGAGTAGAAAATAAATTGGTGTGGTCAGTACAGAGAACACAATTAAAATGGAATTAATATGTGACCCAGAAATCCTAGTTCTGGGTACATGTGCAAAGACAATGAAATCAGTGTGTTGGAAAGACATCGCCACTGACCATGTTCACTGTCATCACAATAGGAAGAATATGAAACAACCCACGGGCCACTAATGGATCAATGGACAAAGAAAATATGATACTTATGCACAGCGGAGTGCTACTCAGCCTCGCCCTGCAAAATGAAATCCTGTCATGCATAGCAATGAGATGGAGCTGGAAACACTTTGTTAAGAGAAGCAGGCCAGGCACCAAGGTTAGTGCTCCAGGCTCTCTCTCAGGAAATCTGAACAGAGGAGTCTCATGGAAGCTCAGAGGGGGCTGAGGGTGATCAGGGGCCAGGCAAAATGCAGTGACAGGACGGAGGAGAGACGCGGTTCGTTCACATCGAGCACTGAGCTGCACTTAGAAGCTAGAGCTCCTGGGGCGCTACTGTACCGCCGAGTGACTGTAGCTAAAAATTTGCAGTGCAAAGGGAAAAATGGATCCGGAAAGTTTTGACTGTAGGATTTGAGCAATATTGGAGGAAACAGATTTGACATTTAATCAGATTTCACATTAAACAATGGACACAGGTATCAACACCCCACACAATGCCTATTAATATTTACAATTTTAATGTTTCATATATCACTTAAAATGATTATAGTTAAAAATTAACTCATACCTTTTCTTTAACAAAACTATGTCCAGGGTTTTAGCTCCTATTTGTTACAACACCTGAGCATTTTCTGGTTTTTTTTTTTTTTGTAACTGCAGCTGTACACTGCAATTTTCTCTGTTTTATTTTATTTTTTTGCGGAACCGGGGATTGAACTCAGACCCTTGAGCTTGACAGGCAAGCACTTATTCTACTGAGCCATCTCCCCAGCCCCTTCTCTGTTTTATTTCATTCACTGTTGTTTCAAGTTTACTCTATCCCTAATTGAATGTTCAGGTTTTACATATTGTAAACTTTCGAAGCAATTGCTGTGATTTATTAAGTATCAAAAACAAACTTCTCTTAGCTTCTCTGACAAATAAGATGATTAAATAATGCAGTTCCACATCCATAGTATATGCAAATAGGGATTCTCATAGTGTAATAGTGAGTGTCTCTCATATCCATAGAATAATTAACAGAAAACACATGAGAAAGGGGACTGACATACAGGACTCTCTGAAATCTGTGAAAAATATTTCACTGTCTAATCATATGAGATTCCTTTCAGTATTCTTTAATACAAACACTCACTAAATGAATAGAAAGAGAATGAGTATACATTAATTCTTATTCCTACATGTCTGTTACAGTTTGTGTCTAGTTGTGCCCCCAAAGCTCCGTGCAGTCGTGGGTGGCTTCTGGAGTTTGTGATTGATCCTTGATCCAACGTGGGATTATGGATGTGGTGCCCTGGGGCAGGCACTCTGAACACAATTGTAAGGAGGGGGGCAGCTAGCTGCTGCCTGCGGCCCCTCCCTCTGCACTTTGCGCTTTGCCGCCACCATGAAGGTTGCTGTCTATCATGTGTCACTCTGCCTCGGAGCCAGCTGAGTATGGACTGCATTCTCCATGAGCTGTGAGGTAAATAAACCTTTCCTTCCTTAATTCTAGGTGTTGGGTATTTTGTCCCAGAAAGGAGAGAAAAGTAACTGAGACAATGTCATAAAACAAATCTTGAAATTATAATACTGAGTAAATTTTACCAGTTCATAACCTAATGAATAAAGTTATTAAGATGATATCTCAAAGTTTTTTCAAAACTTTGGGAATAGATGTTTTCTATCAT
>NW_004524588.1:23227696-23233805 GCF_000260255.1 Octodon degus
TAGGACTGGTGGTGATTAATTCTTGGTACAATGCTTGGATTATGGGATTATGGGTGTGAGCGCCACACAGGCCCTGGCACAGGTAACCTGCATGCAGTGCGAGGGAGAGGGGCTTGCTCTCCAGGGCTCCTCCCCCTCTTGTTCTTGCTGCTTTTGCTGTTTTCCACCACCAGCATGCACTGCTGCCCCTGCTGGGTGCCCCTCTGGCTGGACAGGAGCTGAGTATTGCCTGAAACCTCTACAGACATTAAGATAAACAGAACTTTCCTCCCTTAATTCTGGGCAACAGGTATTTTGTCTCAGAAATGAGCAAAAAGTAACCAAGATAGAAGCGAAAAACATAAATGAAGCATAATAATTTTAAATGACAAAGCCAGAGAACCTCCAAGCACATTTTTTAGGTCAATTTTTATTTTATTCAACTCATCAGTTTGTGTTGAATATTGAAGGTGTGCTGCTGGAAAAGTCTCCTGCCAGCCTAGCCATTTCTGCTGCTAAGCTGGCAGCTCGGGACTTCGCCTCCTGTTCTCCTGATTATTGCCATGACAGTGAAACCTAATTTTCTACTTTCACTGCAAAGACACTCCATTGAAATAAATGCTTTCATCTATCTGGAGTAAAACACACTAAAACCATATACCGTCCAGTGGTGGATCTTTGCTATGAAATGATAACAGAATTTATTTTATTAATGTTTGAATGGAGTCCTCAGCATCAGCATAGTTTTAAAAATAGAATATTTATGCTTCATGGGTAGACACAGTCTCTCATAAAGCACTATTTACATCAACAATAGCATCAAGGGAAGACATAAAAGCATATGGGTAGAAGGCAATCAATTAGATATTAATAACTTTTTTGGCAGAACTGGGGATTGTATCCAGGCCCTTGTGCTTGTCAGGCAAGTGCTTAGTCTACTGAGCCATCTCCCCAGCCCTTATTAATGTTAATGTTGTAATGGTGGGCCAAAATAAATACTGCATGATTACACGGTGTAGCGGATCTCTATGAGAACACTAGGGCGCTGGTCTGTATGGGGCCATTCAACTTTTAATAAGGTCAAAATACAACATCCCTCTTCACTCATCCTCTATTCTTTTCTTTGTTAATTTTACATTTGACAAACACTAGCTCATTAGTATTTAGTAACTTTATTTCTGAGAACTAAGGAGCACATACTGCACAAAGGCAGCGCTGCTGTCAGATCTCACATCCGTGAAGTACGCTTTTTAACATCTAGATCACGTTTTGGGAATCAGCACAACTGACATTTGGGGCAAAATAATTACTTTGGGATCAGGTGCCCTGTGTATTTTGAGAAGTTTACCCCTGCCCCCACCCGATGCTGCCAGGAGCATCCTGCCCTCCTGTCCTCAGCACGCATACAGGGCAACACTTACAAATGTCCCTGGATATTGACAAATCTCTTTCTGGATGGGAGGTGATCCCTTCTGTGCAGACTGATCCAGACTGATTTAGAAATCCTTTGGTGACAGATATTTAGGTTATTTGGTGATTATTACATTTCTTTATGTTTCATAAAGTTTAATATAGTTGGGTCAAAATAGCTTCTTAACTTGTATAAGGGCAAGGTATTATATTTCTTTCATGATACTTTCCCAGCATAGATGTGCATGGCAGGTACCTAATACAAAAGTATAATTAGGACTCAGATGATGACCCAATCATAGATCAGTTATCAGGGACGTTCCTCACCCTGCTACTTAATGGAGCAAATTATAGCTTAATATTTTAACAATGTCTCGGGGCATATTCTTTTGATCAGTAAGCAAAATAATTTTTAAAATTATCAAAGATTTATTAAATATACACTGACAGACTAGAACTACACACATTACTATACTACCTCTTGTTTTTAGGTTATGTTATGGTGTGTCAAAGCTCATGCAGTCATGGGGCAGCTTCTGGAGTTGTTTGTTTGTTTGTCTGTTTGTGTTTTGGCTAGCTCAGCCCACCCTGAGGGCAGGACTGGTGCAGCATATGGTACCAGGAATCCAGTCACGGTCCTCTGTGCCTGCCTAAGCTTGCCTAAGCAGGCATTTTAGACTGCTGAGCTATCTTGTTTCTCTTTTTGTTTGTTTTGGAGTCTGTGACTGATTCGTAATCCGCAGGTGTGAGTGCTGCACCCCACCCCTGGGATTGGTCATTTGTATCACAAGATAAGGAGAGGAGCGAGGCTGGCTGCCTGCCTGAGCTGCAGCCATGCTCTTGTTCGCTGCTGTTTGCCACCACCATGAAAAGCTGCTCTCTGCACATGTCACTCTGCCTTGGAGCCAGCTGAGTACAGGCTGAAACCGCCACAAACTGAGCTGAATAAACCTTGCCTTCCTTCATTTTGGGTGTCTGGTGTTTGTCCCAGCCACAAGAGAAGAGTAACTGAGGCAGAATTTGGTACCAGGAGTGGAGTCCTTGCTGTGACTAAGCCTGACCCCATGGATTACGAGCTTCTGGGAATGGCTTCTGGGAAGACACAGGAAGGTTCGGAGATGTCGCCTACAAGGGAAGCACTGGAACAGCTTCGGCTGTTCTATATGGGAGATTCTGGTCAGAGCTCAAAAGACCAGAAGTCTGCTAGAAATTCTGCCTGTGAAGACCAGGCGGGGAGGTTTCTGCTGGGAAGAAGGACTGAACTGATTGCTGCACTGCAGATAATGTGGGTTATGGCTTGGCAGAAAGTTTGTCTGCATTTTGCTTATGTCCAGAGACTTTGCCTGAGTCTGAGATTACATGCTGTGGACTGATTAATCTTTCAAAAGAAATTTCAAGACAGTCAAATGTTGAGGCAGTGGCATGGCTATTACTGAGGGCTTTTAGTCAGATTTATGTTGAGAATCAAGAGCAAAGAGCCCAGCAGGATGATTTAAAATGTGAATTTGGCCAGAAAGAAAGCGCCAATAAAGCTATGAAATGCCAAGATAGAGCTAAAAGGATCTCTGTTGCTGAGAAGGAACCAGAATGGAAAAGGTGGCCTGAGGGCATCACAGAAGGCAGCAGGTCTCCACCCTTTCCAGCCTCAGAATTGCAAGGTGAAGGACTTTGCTTTGAGGAGAAAGCCACAGAGTTCCATGTTCCAGGATGGAGGTGGCTGCCACGCCAGGTTCCAGAATGGCACCCCGTGGAGAATTTATTCCTCTCAATCAGGGTCAGAGTTCTTAGTGATCCAGGCACTTGAACCCTACAGCCAAGAGAGAAGAAAGCCTGGCTACTGTTCCAGCTGCCAGCAGACCTTGACATTATCCAAAGTGTTGGTTTTAGGTGCTTGCAGAATGCAGTTCTGAGGTTAACAAGGCTTCCACCTAGATTTCAGAAGGCCTGGGAGGCCAGGCAGTATGCCCCTGGGAGGGCAGTGTGTAAAGCTATGCATGAGAAGCCTATTCAGTAGAAGCCCCAGAAAAGTGAGGAATGTGGATCATCTAAGAGAAACTGCAAGAAGGGAGCAAAGCAAGCCTGGGAGACAAGCCATGGGAGCCACCCCAAGAGTGCCATAGGGGCGGAGCCATGCAAGGCTCACAATTTGCCACAGATTGCTTCAGATGTTCCACATGGAACTACAGGACTAAATGTTTGCCCAGCTGGATCTTGGACTTGTGTTGCTCTATATTCCCCTGTTGTTTATGTTTATCTGTGCCATTGAATGTTGGGAGTGTTTAACTTTTTATTTGTACAGGGACTCATAGCAAAGAGTTTGCTTTTGACCTTGGAGGAGACCTGGGACTTGGAATTTTCAGCAATACTGAAACTGTTAGGACTTTGGCAACTCTTAGAGATGGAGTAAAATGCCTTTTGCATTAAAGGATGTGCATGAATCTTTGGGGTTCCAGGGGTGGACACAAATGTTATGGTTTGTGTCTAGTTGTCCCCACACAGCCTCATGTAGTCATGGGCAGCTTCCAGAGTTTGTCATAGATTCTTGATCCAAATCTGGGATTGCAGGTGTACCCTAACCCTGGGGTGGGTAATTTGTATTACAGTGTAAGGAAGGGAGGGAGGTTGGCTAGCTGCCACTCTGTCTTGGAGCCAGCCGAGTATGGACTGAAACCTCCACAAACTGTGAGCTAAATAAACCTTTTCTTCCTTCATTTTGGGTGTTGGGTATATTGTCCCAACAAAGAGAGAAGAGTAACTAAGACATTTTCTAATATAAAAGTTTACAAACTATAGTAAGAAAGTTCACATATATGAGTTTTCCAGTTGCTACGTCTTCAGTAAATAAACAACTTTGGAACTATACAGATTTGCAAATACCATCATGAAATATGAAAAAAGCATCTACTTATTTTCCCTCAGTCATTTTGAGAGTAACTTGACTTTTTTTCATTTTTAACCAATGAAATATGTAGTCTCAGAATAACTGATTGTATTAAAAGTGAAGACAAGTTAATTTAACTCAAGATAATGAAAACAAAACAAACTTGTAGCAGATGTAATACAGGAGGAAAAAACAATATGCAGGAATGTTTATAGTTCTTGGGTCTGAGCTAAACAGAAAAGACGGCAACTAATTCTTATATTGTTAACTAAATATTCTGATTACAAAATCACTGAAGTCATGATGTGGCTTCTAAGAGTGTGTTTTACTTGCATAAAATTTGGATATTGGAAAAACTAGAAGGTTGGTAAATTCGTTCAGTGAAAAGTGACATACTCTAGGCTACACAAACCTCGGTGTTTACAAATAACAATAGGCTACACACGCTACTAAAGTGAGTAGACGCTGGGGTACAATTTAAACAGTGTACATAATGAGACACAAAGTAATTACATTCTTTTAGTGAGGTTTCTGCTTTTTAATTTTTCAGACCCAGGATTCACTACAACTTTTCTGTTGTCTCAGCAAAGTATTGAATATGCTTGTCTTTGCTTCCTCATTTTGAAAATAGATATTGCTTTTTTCATATTATTTTGTAATTATTAAATGGATTTGTCTTTGTGTTTGCATTCATTAAATGTAAGTAAGTTGTTAAGAGTATCTTTAAATATAAGTACATGATGATAAAAACTACTAGGTTATCCTACCTCGGCCAGCACTGTATTAATAAACTACTTTCTCCTGTTCAGCTTGGCATCCCATCATATGCCCTACTTACTTCCTTGGAAAGATCAGAGCTCTGATTGTCCTGCTCTTCTACACATGCCAAATGTTAAATGTTTCAATACCTATTAATATATCAAATAATTACTTATGTGGTCATTTGGCTAAACATTTTCTATGGTTTCTAATAATATGACTGGCTATTTACATTTTACTGAATTGAAACTAAGGATTGATAAAACTTAATAGCATTTTTCTTTAAATGACTAACAGGAAGTTATAGAAATATAGCTCCCACCAGAATATTGGGAAGAAGTTGAAATAGTGATGACTTCTTTGGCTTAGGGAGCCATTTATGTGATTATAGAGCTAGAAACATTTTTAAAAATGTATTTGGTACAGGGTCTCCCTATGCAGCTTGGGCTCCTATGGATCCTCCTATTTTCAGCCTCCCCAACACTGGGATTACAGGCACGCACCACCATGCCCAGTCTCTAGATTGAGAAACTTTTAACACAGATGATAGGCTTACTGCCACCAAGTCATTCAAACTCAAAATCCTGTGCAGATTTCTTTGGTGGGATTCCATTCTTTAAGACAGGATAATACACATTTTACATTGTTAAGGGCCCATTTGCATGATATGAGCATTGCACAAAAAAACAGAAAATGGGGCCCTATATCTTCAATAATAGGTTTTGGGGAGTTTCATGTTTTGCTCAACACAAGGAAAATGTACAATGAGATGGTGCCTACTTTTGGCGCAGGCTGAACCTCGCAGAGCATGCTGCACCTCGCTCCATTTGTGCATCGGGGCGTGCTCTCAGACAAGATGCAGATGGAAGCGGGGTGAGGTTTAGAACCTTGGCGCTCCTCCTGGAGAAGCACTGCTGCTAGCATAAAACTTTCCCACCTGGCGCCCCTGTTTGTCAAGCTTCAGTCAGTGCCTGTGCAGAGGCCAGAAAAAGCTCGTGTCCTAAAGGAAAGACGGAACTCTCAAGTACATGCAAAGAAGCAATGGCCATCGCTTCACTGTATCCTCCCCATCCTCCCTCT
>NW_004524588.1:23235525-23241507 GCF_000260255.1 Octodon degus
AGCGTGGGCACAGGTGAGAAGCAGACGTTGACTAGCCTGCCTTGGTGCACTTTTCTAAGGGCATTTTCACAAAACTACACAGCCTTAGTAATAACTCTTTCTTGAAGGAAAATTCACTACTAGAAATTTAGCATAAGGAAAGACGCACGGCTATACAAAACAACCTACCTGTTAGTCACATTAATATTTTTAGAGCCATATAGAATTTGAAATGTTTAACGAAGCTCAAATATCTAACACTGGAGTAGAGGTGAAATAAATTGTATTATTTTTTCTGGAACATTATGAGTCATTTAAAAATGGAGATTAAGTCATTTTTGACATGGAATTATATTTTTAATATATTGGTTATTGAAAAATAAATATAAGGCTAATGTCTTTAAGAATGTCTCATATATGAGGCTGGGATGGGAATATGCTAATAAGAACTTCCATTCATTTGGAATAGGTCTAGTCATGTTCCATTCTTGGACAAACTGAGGAAACAGCCAAACAAAGCATTTGCTGTGGGCTATAATTTTCTGCTGGCATCCTTGCTGACGAGGACTGGCTTCAACAGAACACTTCCAGGCCGTATTTCTGTCTAAGGCGAAGAATGCTCGGCCGTTACTGATCTATGCATTTCCTTATTCTTTAGAAAATGGCACTGCATTCACCTCTTCCTTCATCTGAATGCTTTTCTTCTAAAAACATTCACAATATTTAGGATTCATAAGTTTTTATTATAAATATATATATCAAAATATTCATGGTTTGTTTTTCATTTCAAAATAGACTTTCTTTTCTACTTGAACCATACAAAAACAATTTATGTACCTTTTTGAAAGTAATGAAGATGGTAAAAATTTGCGAGAATAATTTAGATAATGGCAATATGGGATAAATGCATCAATTCTATTGTGGCTGCTTATATGATGAGCATATATTCATCTAATGTAAGTTAGGATTTTAAAAACCTATTAGTTATTTAAACTCAAACACATGCCTATTAATATTTGAAAACAATGTATATGTTTCAAAGGACCTAAGCAATAGGTAATATCATTAAAGGTTTACATAAAATTTCAAAATCAGAATGGTAGCATTTCATATCATGATTTTCCTATAGCTCTACAGATATAAAAACTGAGAATAAATTATACTCATGGAGAACATTAAGTTTCCACACATGAAAATTTTAAAATAATTACAGAAGAATGCATTACCCCACTAAAAAGTCTTATACGCCAATGCTCATAGCACAAAGAATCCCAAGAGACTAAGTTGAAGCAGTCCAAATATTCTTCAACAGAGTTCGCTGAGATAAGAGAATACTATTTAGCAATGTAAACGCGCCAAATACTAAGAAACACAGTTGAATCTCAAAAACCTACAGCTCCGAGAGGAAGCGAGGCGCACGCAGCGACACGCCCTATGATTTCTTTAAAGTTAATTTCTAAAAACAACAAAATTGTGGGACAGAAAGCAAATCGCTGAGTGTGAGGGGCGGAAACTGAGGAGACAGAGGAGTGTCAACAGCAGCCGGAGCTCCTCCTGCGCCAGGAGCGCGCTGCGTGCTGCTTCGCTAGGGCTGCCCCTAGCGGCCTCACGCCCAGCGCGCGGCTCACTGTGCTCCACAGGCAAGCACGCCGATTCTCACTGTGCTCCTCATTCCTCACTAAAGTAAACTTGAAGTGATCAATATGCAATATTTAAAAATAAAAATGCACTACTCAAATATTAACTTTTAAATTGAGAGCATTAATTACATTTCTCAAATGAAGATAATTCTTAAATGAAGATAATATTTTCTACTTATTCTTTTTTAAATGCATTTGGTTCAAGGTCTCACTACGCACCTCAGACTCATAGTGATCGTCCTGTCTCAGTCCCCCCAGTGCTGGGATTACAGGCATGCACCACCATGCCCGGTCTTGGTGGCCTGCTCAGGGTCCCCAGGGCAGGGCTGGCTCTATACGTGGCGTCGAGGGATCCAACCTGGGTCCCTTCACTTTCCAAGCACGTCTTTAGACTGCTGAGGTATCTCACTGGCCCTATTTGTTCTATTTCTATATGGTTTCTATTATATGTGATCAATAACTGTCAATGTCAATGCCTACACTTATTTTCTTGAAAATAAAATTACAAAGAACAGTGATATTAGCTTTTGAAAAATATAGAATAAGTGATTTAAGATGGGGTTCCTGGGGCTTAAATGTTAGTTGATTATTTAACAGCATTTATAGAGCAACTGATATGCCCAACACCATGTTAGCAGGTATGTGTGAGATTCAGAGGGAGAAGCTGCCTCATGAACCTACATCAAGAAGGAAAAGTGTCATGCGTGACTATCACACAGTCACGTATACAATAGGATCTGAAAAGACAAGAAGTTTGGTAGGCACTTTTGAGAGAGTGAGGACGTACAGGAGGGCAAACCCCTTCTTATTTAGTGGACTGTACCTAGATTATATGGGGGTGTCATTGTACCAGCTTGTAGAGTACTTATTATGGAACAAGCACCATGTGAAATTTTTACATATATGATCTCATTAAATGTTTTTGATTGCTACATATCTATACATTATAGATATATAATATTTTTCACATATAATTTCAAAAATGAGGAATTATGGTAAGTACATGCTTTTTTAAGGGTGACTGGGTTAAATTTCATCACATAGGAATAAATTTCAGCATATGGGAAGCCCATTGAAAAGATTATGCTTATTTCCATTAATTTTTATAATATAGAAAATAGCAATAAGATTTCTCAGAGAAAGCAAACATGCTTTGATTTTACTATTTCTGGTACCAGTTCCACTTCAGAACATGCTACTTTCTTTCTCCTCTGTTAATCAGAGTCCACGTGATTACTCTTGGTTTCTTTCAAGTATCTACTGTACTATTTGATTATATGAGAATAAATTTGGAAAAAATAATATAATGTCCTATTTTAAAGTCTTACATAAGTTTAGGGTTCTTTACTTGTCCATTTATCAAAGAAAAATATATTGGAAATTTTTTTTCCAAAAAAGGAAAAATAGAAGATGAGGCTCAGTTTTAATACTTTCCATTGAAAGAGCATTTTAGCAAACAGAACTCCAAGGATTTGCATTTAACCCACTGACTCCCTTAGGAATGGCATTTTGTTTTTTACCACCTTCCCTTGTTGTGTCACAGTTACTGAGACAATATGATTGCTTTAGCATCTCACATCATATTATAAAAAATTAAATACTTTAAGAAAAGGTGAAGCTATTTAATTTTTTAGCTCACCATTTCAATCTAACAAAGCTAGATTTTATCCCACCTGCAACCACCTGGGATAAAGTAGAAATTTAAGCCAACACAACATGAAAATATTACCTACTCCAGGATAAATGCTGCAATAAGCAAAGAGAATAATTTGCTTCCCTCATCCCGTATTTCCCAGTCTTCATTGTTAAATATTTCACAAAAAAGGAAAAAACAGCTGTTTTCAGGAGTCAGAAATAGTCAGATCTAATTAAAGAATCAAAACTCACTGGATAAACTAGAGCTACCTTATGTTGAAATTTTAAACCAATATATGAAGCAAAAAAGGTGGTGATTGTATCACGCTCTAAATCATTTCTTTACTGCTGCATGTAAATGGTCTAAAACATTTCAAGGTGGACATGTTTACTTTGTGATATTTAGTTTTCTATGTACAAAGTCAGATATGGTTAAAAATCAGAGTCTAAAACATATTGAGGGGGCCGGGGAGATGGCTCAGTAGAATAAGCGCTTGCCTGGCAAGTGCAAGGGCCTGAGTTCAATCCCTGGCTCCAAAAAAAAAAAAAAAAAAAAAGAAAAAAACAAACCTGTTTTCCTTTTCAGTGATATCTAAGAATGTGTTACAGCAAAGTGGTGCATCAGACAAAATGAATAAAGACATTTTAAAATTAATCTGTGAAGAAAAGACCAAACTGTATCTTTTGAAAATGACAAAGTTCAAGAAAATGGGTGTGTAAAGTTTTTGTTAAAATGAGTCAATGTGGAACACAGATCTGTTTGAAGCAGTCTTTTTCTGGATATTTGAAGGTGTAAAAAAATTATATCACCTTCTATTAGCATAGGAAGACATATAAAACAAAAAAAATTTGTATTTCTCTGATCATTTCAATCAATATGCTTTTTTTTTTTAGCTATCTGTCCTCTTTGGTTTCTGAATAGTTTCTAAGACAGATTCTATATAGCATATATATCTGAATTGGGAGAAATGCCAGAAGTTTTATATAACGAGCTAATTGTACATACATGCATTTACCTACATACAGTGCTTATATGGCTGATTTTTACAGTGTTGCTCATTTCATTTACTCAGCAGTTTGGGCAAGTCAATCCAAATGAGATAAAATTCCTAACTTATTTGAACTTTTACAAGACTATGTTGACACTGGCCTAGATATACACAAAATGTGGATTTTTTAAAATAAAATTTCGAAATGATGCAGAGAAATTCCATGTAATATCATAAAAGGGACCCAAGACTATGTTCATGCTGAGCATGGTGGTGCACGCCTGTAATCCCAGCAGTTGGAGACTGAGGTAGAAGGATTGCTGTTAGTTCAAGGCCAGCCTGAACTACACAATGAGACTTCGCGTCAATCAAAAACAACAGCAACAAGATTCACACATGCTTGAATCTCCCTTTTAAAAAACTTCTTAGCTGTGGGAGTCCAGGCAAAGTGCTCTTTGAGCTTCAATACCCCTACTAATAAGAAGAATGTAATGATAGTAAACTTGTAAAGCAGGACTCAAAATGAAATAAGATAACTTGTCAAAATCATGAGAATTTTTCTTTCTCTTGATGAGATGGCTGACTTGACAAATTAAAAAGTAGAGATTTTTGTCTTTAAATAATGTAACTAAAGTTTTTGCAATTGCAAGATTTTTGAGAAGAAAAAGAACCACAAAATAATGGCAAGTTAATTCATTAATTTTAAAAATAATACTAACATAAATGCAGTTAATAGAATCTTTCTCCAACTTGAAAATAGTTTCCTTCATGCCAATATCTTTTCAGCTAATTATTTATAACTTATGAGAGCATTATAGTGTATTTCAAACTAAAACAACAAATGTTATAAAAGTTGTGGATTTCATGATGTTAATGAGGCACAATTGGAGAATAGCTTTAAATATTACAGAAAATTGACTAACATTAAAATTTGTTCTAAGTAATGAGAAACTATAGGTGTAAAAATCTCATGTGAGTCACCCTACTATAATTTGAAATAAAATGAGAGTTTAGGGTCATTTATGTAATCTCAATACAAAACCTGACTCTAAGGCATGTGGATTCATGCCTCCTCGAGATTACATGAGATCAGAGTGACAAAACCCAGGGCTGTGGATATAGCACAGTGGCATAAGCACCTGCCTGGCAAGTGTAAGGTCCTGAGTTCAATCCCTGGCACTGCAAAAAAAATCTTTCTTAGATAATTTTATAGTTGTAATTATTGTATTCTTTAAGTTGAGACAAATTATATAACAGAATATTTATTTTTCTTTTCTTTTTTTGTATTTTTTAGGGAATGGTCTACAGAGTGTTCAGGGGCTCAGTACTAGATCAGACTCGTAGTGATCTGCCTGTTGATAGCCTCTTACGAACTGGGATTACAGGTATGCACCAGAGAGAGAGAGAGAGAAAGAGAGAGAGAAAAAGAAGTAGCAATGAGACAGTTTCAAAACAGGTTAGTAGGACAGTTACAATAACTAATACATTGCATATTGTTGTCTTCGTAGTAGTTATTCATAGTACAAGATGCAAACATGATATCTTGCTTAAACACTGTTAGTACAAAACTTTCTTCTCATTGAACTGACAAAGTAGCTGTATATCTATGCTATTTTGTATATACATATATATTTTCACTACAAAATGGTCCTTCATTTATATCCCCCTTTTTTGTTTACTTTTGTCAGAGATGGGTATTTTATTGCCATTCATATCTATATCTATATCTATCTATCTAT
>NW_004524588.1:23241607-23248278 GCF_000260255.1 Octodon degus
TATATATATATATATTGTAGGAGCACGAATTCAGCAAAGTAATCTAATATAGTCCAGTAGTCTATAATAGTGGTGGGTTATCCACATGACTGTCAATGTCAGAAGTTGTTGACTTAAGCCTTTTATAGTTCAGCATATTAACATGCCTTTACTTTTTATCCTTCATTTTTGTACTTTTCTGCTGACCAAGATAAAGCAAGACCTATATAACAAAAAATGTAACTTTTGTATCTGACAAGGTCAGTCAAATCCCCTCAGGATTTACCCTGGAACCCTGGGCACAGCAGTTTGTAGATCTTTTGTCAGTGTCAGCCATGTGGATGAGTCACAGCTATTGCTTGACCATTTTGCTCTCTGTGAAAGCCTGAGAGAATATGTGCTCTCCATGTGACTCTCCTTAGGCACACTTTACATCACTGATCACTTTCCTCTGTGGCTCCATAATCTCCTTGATTAGAAAATTTGGGACACCACTGAGTTACAAGATGCTACAGTACAGGTTCTCTTATGTCCTACGTCCTCACTGACCTTGAAGGCTAGGGCCACAATGTTGGCATGCTGAGTCTCAACTGCTGTCTCAGAGTGCCCAGGGGTGGGGACTGCACAGCAGGCCTGGGGATCAAACCCCAGGCCCCTGCACCTGTTTGCAGGTGCTTTAATCCACCAAGCTATTTGGCTGACCCTCATTTTTCAATGAAAGGTACAAACTGCAATTCGTTGTTTGTATGACATGAAAGTTTGGTTTCCAAATTTCGTAGAGTTGCCACAGGGGAGCAATGCCGGCACTGCCCCCCAGGACAGTGAGCTCCCAGGCTCCCAGGGCCACTGGGCCTCCTTCCACTTTGCTGTCAAGGCTCAATTTCCTGTGCTGCTCACTCCCCTCATCTCCGATCCTCCTTTCCAGCTTCCATCAATCTTCGCCTAACTTGATTGTCAGCCTCATGTCACGAGTCTGCTGCTGATTAGTAATTTTTGTTAGCAGTTAACGATTGAAAGTATCTCTGTCCTCAAAAGCATTTGCATTTTTAAAAGGAGTCTGAAAGACAAAATCCTCAGGAAAAAATTGAATTTAAAGTTTACTTTCCTCAGAGCATTGGGCTGATTGCCCTGTATAAACAATTTCTTAATTCTACCAACAATCTGGTGAAGGAGCTTTTATTATTCCCTTTAGAGGTAAGATAAGGCTTAATTTAATAAACAAAGCCAATAATAAGTAGAAAAGCCAGGACAAAGCTCCCTGACTGCAGGCAAATCCCAAGTGGAGTATCCTGGTACACGGCAAGCACTCAGAGGCAGACGCGATCCACTGTTCCTTCATCTAATGTTTACAGAGCTATCACTTGTATTAATTTGTTATTACTTGTATACCATCTGTTTCCACAATGGAATTCCTGCTGGAAAACCAGTCTACCTGCTTTAAGTTAGGTTAAAGTCAAAATATTTTGAATTGGTAAGGAAAAACAAATTATTTTTAGTTAATAAGAAATGTTCAGCTGAAATGCTGTAGCTCAGCTGCCGGAAGTGAATGCTTGCTTAGCTCTACTGTAACCAGCACTCGCAGAGAGTGGTTCCCTGCTGTGGGGATGCAGAGCTGCTGGTGCACAGGGCAAAGCGCAGTCCAGCCTTTCAGCCACCCGGCATCCAGTGCTGTTTTGCTTTGTTTGCACTGAGCTGCATCCCAGGCCATTGGTTGCTAATTTTGAGGCAGGATCTCAGAACTCATTAAGTCACTTGGCCTGTGCCTGAAATTGAAATCCTCCTGCTCTAGCTTCCCAGAGTGCTGGGATAACAGGTGTGCATCACCATATCTTGTTAATTATATTATTTTTATGAACCGATTTAAATTACAAGAAATTAGTTCACAAGAAAGAACTGTTAAAACTACAGTGAAATGGATTAAGTTCTTACATTTGCTCTGAGTACAGTTTTGTTTTGGCTACCTTATGAATGCATCTCTGTACCATTAGCTTTATATGGTGGCTGTAAACAAACACAGAGAAATAAGACATAACTGTTTGATAAATCTTCACAGGAAAGCCCAATCGACTCTTCTTATTGTTTTCTACGTAGCCAGCTATGGTTTTATGCACCTGCTCTTGTGGCCCAGCCTACATTCACTGCTAGTATTCTCCACGAGTGGTGTGGGCACCTCGGATTGAAGGAGTGATGGCAGAAGAACGGCTTGGCTCGGAAAGCATGTATGAGTGGTGCACACCTGGAATCCCAGCTGCTGGGGAGGCTGAAAACAGGAGGGTCACTATGAGTCTGAACTGCGTAGTGAGACCCTGGACCCCCCCCAAAAAAAAAATTAAGAAACCGTGTATGAGGAAAGCTGAGACTGGCTTATGGGCTTGCATTTATAGAAGGTCATATGTTATATATCAAGGACTGGAAACTTACTTTGCTTGGAACTCAACCTCAAATAACTTCAAATTGTCATGAAGGCAAAATCATTCTGGCTAGTCAAACTGACAACCAGGAGTGTAGACATTAAAATAAGGCAAACGATGAACTCTTCAGGACAATTTTCTTGACTTTAATGACTTTTCTTTGGCTACAAGAGACTCCATGCACTGTGGTGCTTCTCCCACTGGTGGCTAATTTTGTGGGAGTCAAGTGTGGCACCAAGACGTTGGGCCTTGATCTTTTCGCTCCTTGTTCAGGGTTTGCTAGCGTCTTCTTCCAACGCCGGAAATGCCATTGGAAATGCCATTCTGCCTGCTACTGCTCAGCACAGGTTCTGTATTTGCCACTCAGTACAAAAACTCTTGCGTTCTAGTTGTCTAAGAACGTGCATTAAGCCCTGAGGGCGTTAGGAGTACAGGGTCGGTCGCCTGTGTTGATCACTCATCTGAGAGACAGCTGTCTTCCAATTGCATCTTTGTGCAGTGAGGTGCTTATGCCCGAAGGTTTGTTTTCTTTCATCACATGCCACTTTTCTCTGGTGCCTAGAGATAGTCATGGTAGGTTTAATGCTCCTACAGTTGAACTGGTATCTTCCTACGCCAACTTTATTTCTGGTGTTGGAACCAGGGATCGAACCCAGGACCTTGCACTTGCCAGGCAAGCACTTATTCCACTGAGCTAGCTCCCTAGCCCTACGGACTCCATTTCTTAATAAATAGAGAACTATTATAGAGCCAGACACTTGAGTTCCTTTTATCTTCAAATTATGTTTATTAATGAACAATGATTAATCCTATCTAAAATGATAGTAAGTAGACATATTCGGAATTTACATATGACTTCTCAGGTAATGGGGAAATTAATTTCAAAATGAGAAAAAGTAAAAATACAATCAAAAGTCTTCATTAAACAACAAAGCAACAATATTTTTTTTCTTTGTTTGTTTTGTCTTATTTGGCAGAACTGGGGATTGAACTCAGGCCCTTGTGCTGGCCAGGCAAGCTCTTATTTTACTGAGCCATCTCCCCAGCCCCCACAAAGCAACAATGAATAAAAGTAAAAAAACAGCAAATGAATTACCAAAATTATATAGTAATTAATGCAAAATAATATGTTAGAAATAGATGTGATCTAAATTATTTGGTAAAAATCAAGCATTTATCTGTTATAAATTAAGCAATATTTGAACAAGTAAAATATTTAATAGTATTAAATACACCATTTTTGAAAGGCTGATAATTTTGTTGTTAAAAATTGATCTGTATTAATCTTTCTGAAGCTTAAACATTTTATAAGGCCTATGTGATTATTTTACTACTAAGTGGCATATTTACATATTTTATTTTTCCACTTTGCTCAAGAATTGTAAGTTCCACTCAAGTGTAATCTGCTGAATGTTTCTGTTACCATAAAGCCAACATACATTTGAAGTAAAAGCATAATTATTGACTTCATTACTTAAAAGTAGCTGGTAACAGGCACTGAACCCTAAAATTATTTCTTATGCAATTACATACTATTAGAAATATTTCTGCATCCTCACAGAATTTTTATTTGTAATATACCTTGAAATTCAAAATTATTAAACTGACATAAGTGCTTTTTAGTATCGAAAAATAATTTGGGGTAAACATGTTTAATAGTTATGAAAATATCTATTTTTTGGTAGATGAATACCTATCTCTGATACCAAACAAAATGTTTTCACTCACATAGGTGACCCTCAGGGATGAATATTTATCTTTTGGGATGTAGAAAGAGAAATGTAGCAAATATGTCAGTTCTAGCCTTTCCTTTTAGTCAAAGAGAAAGGTACATAGCATATCCAGTTGATAATAAAACAGATCTTTTGGTCACTTCTGAGTACTATTTAATCTCCTCTGCTGCACAAGCTGTTTACCATTTCAGTATCCACTGAGACATAGTAGCTGCCATACTTTGATACAGTAATGCTTGAATGTGATGTTAATTGGTCAGACATCTTTCATACATACAGGTTAGAATAAAATTATTGTAACAGGCTGACAGAGGCTCTCTGAAACTCTATTGGAATTAGCATGTTTGTCCAACTAACTCTGCGTAACAAATACCTACTGACAGGGAATATGAACTGGAACTTGAAAGTTTTATACCCTGAATCAACAGACAGCACAGCTATGAAAGATAAAAAGATTACTAAACTTTTGGTTCAGAAATGGGACATAATAGAGTTCTGGTAAGTAAAATAATGAACAAATACGATTATAAGTTTTATCTTTTTGGTTTTTTTGGCCAGCTCAGCCCACCCTGGGGGCGGGTGCGGCGCATGGCATGTGCTGGGGATCAAACCACAGTCCCTGTACCCTTGCCTGAGCTTGGCTAAGAAGGCACTTTAGACTGCTGAGTTATCTTGCCACCCCTATGATTTAAGTTGAACAAAAGTAAAGAAAAATGAGAATCAAAGACAAATTAATTCAAGTGTCAACTGACCATTAGACTATTACAATCTACAGTATATGACTCCATGGCTGAGATAGAAATGTAGCTCTGAGATGTCTAGCATGTATCAGATGGTAGACTAATTTCTCTGTCCTAAACAAAGACAGTTGCTGAGCTCAGAATAGCTGCCAGATCTGAAGTCAACCCCAGTGCTTTCTTTCATCACTTACACTGGCCCATAGCCAAGCATTTATACTAGAATTTCCCAGGATATTTACAGAATTCTCTTTTCATTAAATAAGCAATGCTCTAGAATGAAATCACCATTTCTCAGTATGATAGCAATCTCAACTGATACATTTTAATCCCTCAGGTTTCTATTGTTAATTTGGCAAAAATATAAAATGTTACATTTTATTCTTCTGTACTGATGATATGAACTGCATTTCATTTTTTCTGTTTTATAGTTATATTCATTGACAAAATAACTATGATAAAAATGTAAAAGATAAGAAATGTTGCCTCAGTGCATAGCTGATCTGCTTTTCCCATTACTTATGCCACGCTTTTCTCTGTTCTTGTTGGTTTTCTATTGGTTTAAAACATTATTGACTTCCACTTACTTCCTGTATTATGCGTAGACTTAATCAGTGTTTTGTGTGCTTCTTCTGTGTACTTTCTAAGGCACCAGGGTTTATTTGTGAACAAAATCTAAAAATTCTCCCTAGTAGTACAACTTATATACTAATTGGAAGAAATTAGGGGCAGAGAAGATGGTGCAGTAGAATAAGTGCTTGCCTGGCAAGCAAGTGCAAGGGCCTGAGTTCAATCCCCAGTTCCAAAAAAAAAAAAAAAAGGAGAGACCCAGTCCTAGTCCTAGCCCTGTCCAGGTGAGTGTGTGGGAGAGCTTCCAAATACCCTACACCTACGGGACCTACTGGTCCCAGCCCAGGCGCAGCATAGGTGAGACCCTCTTCCACATCTTTTGGGGCCCCCTAACACTCCGCAGCACCCCTCTAACCCCACTGGCTGTGTGAGAATTTTGGCCACGTTCTAGGGACCCCCAGATCCAGTCCTTCGCGAGGCCTGGTGAGTGTGTGGGAGAGCTTCCAGCTACCCTGCACCAGCGGGACCTGCTAGTCCCAGCGCAGGTGCAGCTTGGGTGAGACCCTCTTCAATCCCCTACAAACCCCCACACCACTCTGCAGCACCCCCACACCCTGCCCGCCCAGGGAGAATTTTTTCCATGTTCTGGGGAACCCCCAGATTCAGTCCTAGTCCAGGCCCGGTGAGTGTGTGGCAGAGCTGTCTCTCCCCCCTACTCCACCTTGTCACCTCCAGACTCAGCTCAGGCCTGGCATACAGGCCTGAGGTGAAACCATGCAGCTACAATCCCTGCAGAAAGAGTAGAGGACAAAACCACCCAGCTAGTCCAGGAGCAGAACATCTTGCCAGAGGGGCACAACAGGTTCACTCCTAAGGGCAGCAGGAGGAAGGAGCTGAGCACAGCAGCCAGAACCAAGCCAGGCACAGCTGGATAGATCCAAACTTTGTAAATCTGCACCTGAACTTCAGTAGGTGCTAAGATTATAACTGCACCAAAGCTCTACAACAAAGGTTAGAAGACAGTGTTACACAAAATGCCAATGAGAAGGAACAAAATGCAATCTCAGAACCCAAGCCCACCCATAACAAGTGCAGAGGACACTAACACAGAACAAAGTGGGAATCACACAGCTGAAATCAATGACTCAGTGGCTTCTGAAATAAAGAAACAGCTGCAGAAAGGTATAGAGAAACTCAGATTGGAAATTAAAAAAGAAATCCCTGAATTAATAACATCTGTA
>NW_004524588.1:23264921-23266706 GCF_000260255.1 Octodon degus
AGCAAATAGAATACAGCAAATCATCAAGAAGATCAAACACCATGACCAGGTAGGATTCATCCCAGGGATACAAGGACTGTTCAATATTCAAAAATCTATAAATGTAACACACTATATCAATAGAGTGAAAACTAAAAACCACATGATCATCTCCATTGATGCAGAAAAGGCTTTTGACAAAGTCCAACACTCATTCATGCTCCAAGTCCTACAGAAAATTGGAATAGATGGGCTCTACTTCAATTTGGTAAAAGCCTTTTATGAAAACCCAACGGCTAACATAATCCTAAATGGGGAAAAAGTGAAATCTTTTACTCTTAGATCTGGTACAAGACAAGGATGTCCTCTATCACCACTCCTATTCAATACAGTTCTGGAATCATTAGCTACAGCCATTAAATAAGAGAAAGAAATAAGTGGGATATGAATAGGTAAAGAAGAAGTGAAATTATCTTTATTTGCTGATGACATGATACTTTACTTGGAAGACCCAAAAAACCCCAGCAAGAACCTACTACAATTAATATAGAAATTCAGTAGCATAGCAGGTTATAAAGTCAATACCCAAAAGTTAATAGCATTCCTCTACACAGACCACAAACTCACTGAGAGGGAAATTATAGAAACAATACCTTTTACAATTGCACCAAGGAAAATGAAATACCTTGGAATTAATCTAACTAAAAAAGTCAAAGATTACTTCAAGGAAAATTACAGTACTCTGAAAAAAGAGATTATAGAGGACTACAAAAAATGGAAAGATATTCCATGCTCCTAGATAGGAAGAACCAACACTGTGAAGATGGCCATACTCCCAAAATTGCTGTACATATTTAATGCAATCCCTATCACACTACCACCAACATACCGCACTGAGTTTTAGAAATCATTCCTAAAATTTATCTGGAACCATAAAAGACCTAAAATAGCAAAGGCAATCCTGGGCAATAAAGACAACGCAGGAGGCATTACAATTCCTGACTTGAAATTATACTACAAGGCTACTATGACAAAATCAGCATGGTACTGGAAACAAAATAGAACCAAGAATCAATGGAATAGATTAGAAGATGCTGAAGCCTCTACAAACACTCAGCCACCTTATCTTTGACAAAGGGGCCAAATATACTCACTGGAAGAAAGATAGCCTCTTTAACAAATGGTGCTGCAAAAACTGGCTCTCTGCATGCCAAAAACCAAAACTTTACCATGGTCTATCACCATGCACTAAACTAAAGTCAAAATGGATGAAAAATCTAAACATTAAAGCAGAGACACTAAATCTCCTGGAAAAGAGAGTAGGAGGAACTCTTGAAGACATAGGGGTAGGCAAACACTTCATCAACAGAAATAAAATCACATGGGAAACATTTGAAATAATTAAGAAGTGGGACCTGCTCTTATTGAGAAGGTTTTTCATGTCAAAAGAAATTACCAACAAAGTGAAAAGGCAACCCAAAAAAATGGAAAAAATCATGACAAATAAGTACTCAGACAAAGGTCTGCTCTGTAGAATTTATAAAGAACTAAAAAATACTACGGTCCCTAAATTTAAAGACCCAATCCAGAAGTGGGCATCCGAGATGAACACAGGCTTTTCAGAGGTTGAAATTAAAGAAGTGAATAAATATATGAAAAAATGTTCCACATCTCTTGCCATCTGCAAAATGTGAATTAAAATACCATGGAGATATCATCTCACCCCAGAAAGAATGGCTATCATAAAGAAATCACCCAACAACAAATGTTGGAGAGGCTGTGGGGAAAAAGGAACCCTTCTCCACT
>NW_004524588.1:23266941-23267403 GCF_000260255.1 Octodon degus
CACAATGGAGTATTACTCAGCTATAAAGAATGATAAACTCGAAGCCTTTATATTGAAGTGGATGCCACTTGAAGAAATAGTCATAAGTGAAATAAACCAGACACACATGAGTAAATATCATATAGTCTTCCTAGTATAAGAACTCAAAAGAAGAAATACAAATAGAAAGCTATAATACAAGTAAAAGGAAAGCAGGATCTCGAGGACTAACTAATCAAAAGAGGGAAAGCAGAAGAGCTAGGAAACATGACAATGTCAAGCCATACAGTTATATAGAAGATGGCAAGGCAATGATTCTGAGAATCTCCAGAAGATTTTTGAATCTAGCAATTAATTGGAAAGATTTTCACCCTGACTAACTATATATACTGATACCTGTGAAGTAAGCAACTGCACTGAAGATGGTAATCTGTAGTAGTAGTTTCATGCTTGGAGTGCCTGTCATTCTGGTCTTCTGAATAC
>NW_004524588.1:23267503-23282988 GCF_000260255.1 Octodon degus
CTGCCAATTGTGGGAGGGTAAGCACACTGTTGTTCACACAATTTATCTATATACATACTATAATCAATAAAAGTAAGATGCTATCATTACATGACACAATGTAAATGAAGTTCAGAAAATTATGCTAATGAGCCAGCCACATGCGTACACACAAATGTATAAGCACATATTGCATGGTTCAGATGAAATTTCTACAAAAGCAACCCATGAATGGACACAAAAGAAGTGGCATGCACGTACAATGGAGTACGACTCTGCGCTTAACAAGGATGAACTTGTGTCATTGTGGGAAACGGATGCACCACAAGTCCACAACGTTAAGTGAAATAAATCAGACATGCAGCCTTGAGCATCATGGCTCCTCAGGTGGGAAACCGTAAACATAAATAAAAGTAACACAAGAGATAACAGGAAACAGTGAGGTAGGCCTTTTACGAAACGGAGAAGGGTCAAGAGATAGAGGTGAGAGGGAAAGAGGAGGCAAAAAGACCTGAAATAAGCAATCACATGTACCAGCTTCCCACAGTGCATGTTGCCTACTGCAAACGTACTACAGAGAAGCCCAAAGGAGAGAGACAGATGTCAGCAGTCAGCAGAGACACGGACGAGAAAGGCTTGAACGACCTTTGAAACGATGAAAGTGTTCCAAGACTTGTTTGCTGATAGTCACACGCCTGTATCAACTTAATAAAATTAATTCAAGTACATTTTAAATGGGAAATTTTATGGGATAACAATTTCACCTCAGTAAGTCTGCTGGAGAGATAGGGAAAGAGGCAGAGATGCAGTGGGAGGGTGGGAGGAAAGGATGCGCGGATGAAGTTTGCCGGAGTCCCTGCGGAACTTTTGAAGTGCTTCACTACAGGAGAGCGGAAAAATGAGAAGTGCCTGAAAGAATGTGAATGAAAAGAGTCCTGCCTCTTCAGATGCAGGAAATAAAACCAGAGTAAACAATCTCCGGTCCCGCTGCAGAGGAAAGGCAGGAAAATGCTGAACTGGTTTGCTTGGGTAAAAACAATACAGAAGAAATGGTGAGCCAAGGCTTAAGGACGTAGGGCCGGCCGGCCTTCAAGAGCAGCCTTACCAGGCTCCATCAGCAACAAAAGCAGCTGCAGGTTCCTGTGGTCCAGCCCTGGAGAGGGGCTCTTGTGCTTCCTGTGCCTCCCTTCTTAGAGAGAAACAGGAGGAAGCATTATCCCCTGGAGAACAGATGGGGAAGACACACTGAGTGGGGATAAAGGCATGGTAAAAGAAAATTGAGGGTTGGGGAGATGGTTCAGTGGAATAAGCGCTTCCAGGGCAAGTGCAAGGGCCTGAGTTCAATCCCCCATTCTGCAAAATAAATAAAAAAAATAAAATTGAGTGTTCTTGAAATTTACTCAAGGAGCATCAAGGAGCACTTGAAGTTTTATAGTTTGTATTTTAAATTGAAATTACTTTGCACAAATTTTGTTTGTGTTTTAACATTTTAGTTATATTAAGAAGAGGCTCAGCTATGCAGTATGCTGAGAGTTGGGTTTACCAGGGTTGAGATCTCACAAGCAGTCAAATGTATGCAATGGAGCAAAAGAGGAATGATGCAATTGATGCCGCATGTAAGGAGCTAGTGATCAAAGGAGAACAATGAGAAGCAAAGAGAGAATACAGAGTGAAAGAAACAGATTTGTAAATTTTCCTGAGATGGAAGATGTTCTTGAATCAGGGCACAGCAAAAAGTAAAAAGAAAAGAGTATAATCTGTACCAGTCAGAAAACAGGAGGCTTGTGAGGCTCCATCAGAAGAATATGGCAGGTGGCAAGAAGGGAGCCAGAGGCCAGGCCGGCTGTAAAGCAAGACCACTGGCTGTGCGCCTTGCTGGGGCTTGCCTGTCTAAATCGGGTCTCGCACCACTTACTGAATGAATACCCAGCCCACACCCTTATCACACACGCATCTTATTGCATATGTATCATCACAGTGCTGTTCCCAGAGCAAAACCTTGTGTCGGCTTCTCTGCCAACTGAGTAATTCATTAGTGCAGTCTTACAGTTTGGTTTTCCAAGTCCTCCTCTTGCACTTCAGTTTCTATTAAAATACAAGTTGGAACAACACACAATACAGATTGTATCTGACAAAAGCCTGCTTTTTTCCATTATTTCATGCCTGAACTCCTATCAGTCATAAAGAACTGGTTCAGCCTCAATAAAGGCCACGGTGTTCCCGCACCTATCCCCTCCCCTAACAATTATTCACTTAATACTTCTCTTCAAACCAAACCTTCCTGGTAACCAATACTGATACAATCTATGTGCATGCTATAGGAGTTCTCTGAACTTGTCATAAATTAATGCCTTATCCATTAAAACATTAAAGTATATGCTGTCTTGATGGAAAATAAATCTGGATTTAGATGCAGGTGTGTTCTCTGCTCTCAGAAAGATTGGAGTGACTAACTTATAGGTATTGGGGGTATAGCTCTCACACTATTCCTAACTGACTTGATATGAATTTTTCTTTCTTTTCTTTTCTTTTCTTTTTTTTTTTTTTTTTTTGAGAGAAGATCTCAAATACGTAGCCCAGGCTGGCCTCGAATACATGGTAATCCTCCTGCCTCGGCCTGGCAGTACTGAGATTGCAGGCATACCACCACTCCTGGTTTCTATAAATAATAAAGAAAAAAATTCAAAGCTATTTCTCATTTGAAACATAATGTAGTTTATTTTCAATTTTAAAAAATTCAAAAGAGGCTCAGATGAAGACAAAAACTTTAAAGTTGATGTAGATTCTTCTGTTATTTTTGTTAAAATTATCTGTGCTAAAATTTAAATAGGCTCTATTACTAAACTAATAACATTTTTATTAATTTTATTGAGAAACAAATTAACTACACACAGAAAGCTCACATTTTCCAGAAAAAATATCTTGTTCATATATCTATTCTTATGTTCTCCCGCTTTCTCCTCCATATTCATTAATGCTAGTTAATCTTAAATTGCATTATAGCAATACTATGCTGAAATACACAGAGACACTCATCTCAAATTACAGGACTTAACACAAAATAAGCACAATTAGGGTGTGAGCTGGAGAAGGGCATGTACAGCTGAGTGTGATTTGCTATTCTGTTTCCTAAACCTCATAAAGTACTGATCTATTTCTCCGAGTTTTACAAGCAAAATCTCAAGTAGAAAAGAAAAGAGTACTCTGCAAATCATAGATTTTTAGAAACACAAAGCACATTTTTTAGCAGTGTTTGTTCCAAGGCGGCAAAGAACACTGTAAACAAACAAGGATGGACCCACCTTATCTTCGGTAACAAGATGCATATTAGCATTCAGTGAACTCATCTCTGACACTCCAAATAATCTGCAGGTTTTCATTCATTTAGTTTATTGCCTCCCTTACATGCTAGGCAATATATTCCTCAGTGAGGGCAGGCAGATATGTAACTGTGACAATCAATAGCTGGATGGTGACAGAACAATTTAATTGCAGCAGCTCAGTCTCCGTCCAAGGCACACAGTTTATCATCTTTAATTACTCATCTGTCATCCAATCCACATCAAGAAAACCATGCACATTCTGCCCAAATGTCCCCGCCAGCGTACTGCCTCGGGGAGTGAGCACAGTGACTGCGAGCACGCACGTGATGGAGAAGGTTCCTACCGTACCTGGAGAGTGGGGTGGAGGAGAGCACAGCAGGACAACCCCCTGGCCTTCCCTCACAGACACCGCAGTTCTTGTCCGGCCACTAAAATTTCCCAGATCTGTCAACACAACACAGAATTTAGAAAGCAACTTAAAGAGTGACCATTATTTTAAATCATATTTAATTTTCTATTACTCTCCCAACAAGCTGTCATTTGTTTATTTTGCAGGGATAGAAGGGCTTCACCAATGCAATTATCATCCAGTTTTAAACACCATGAGTTAAGTGAATGCACAGTAGTCATGAAAATAATATTTCTTTATATTTAAAGTGCATACAATGGCCAAAGCAGGAAAAACTAGACAACATACCATTTTTAACACTAAGTGCTATTTGATTTCTTAATAATGTCCCCTACTTATTGATCTTTTTTTTTTTTTTCCAGTAAAACCCATCCATTCATAGTGAGAAAAGCAAAGAAGTGATTAGCGGTGGCGCGGCCCGAACTGCGGCCTCATTACGTCCCGGGATAAGAGCAGTGTGTAAACACTAAGAAGAAATTTGCCAGATAGAAACACTTGCATGTTGTAACAGAACCTGATAAGGACATAAAACACTTATTTCCTCAAAATCTGAGTGAGAAAGCCATGTTTCTCTTCTTTATGAAAGCCTAGAATGGGCTCTACACATTAATTACACCTCATTCATTTTTATTAGTCTTGGAGTATTACAGCTCGGAAAATGCTTATACGAATGACAGATTGTAGCATTGAATTCAATTGCCCACCTTTAAACTGTTACACTTACACAACTTGAAAAGATATTCTTAAAGAGAAACTGGTCCAACTGGGGATTATGTGTAACTGTATTTATTTATTGTTTATTAATCTACTCATAGCTCAGGACCTGTGCCTGTCCATTTTTCTTTGGCTAGGCTCATCAAAAGCGTGATTTTTTAAGTATAGTTTCTTGTATTTTTTCAGGGAAGGGTCTTCAGGATGTACATCATGAGTTCATCATTTTCATAAATGATGTTGCTGAATTCCAGGTCTGCACATTCACGTTCCACAGTAAGGAATGCGTCCTAAAAGTATTTTGTCATTTCTCTTATCACATACTAATGATGAGAATGTTTGGAATCATGTAATTATTTCATGCTAAAATAATGTTTCACAGCAATACAAGTAGCCTAAATAGCCTAAAATTCAATGTTTTTTTTAATCTTGTCAAATGAAGAAATGAATCAAAAAAAAAAAAAAAAAAACAACAACCCAACTGGATGGCATAGGAAGGGGATCAGTTCCCATTGTTAAATATTCTAAGAGGAAAACTCTACTGTTTTTGAGAGATTGGAAACAACTTACGACTTTATTAAACGTGTAATCTGCTCTCCTTAAGTACAGCCACCATCATGAGAGGCAAGTACACAGTGAAGACAGGAGATCAAATGCATGTTGGAAAAGCTGTCACTGAGAAATGTTTTGGGACCCTATAAACAAGTCTGCCTTTCATGGTCAATAGGTAGCTTTTTACAAATAGGCCCACAAATGAGAACAAAAAACACCAGTTCTAATTCTTTTAGGGCAGTGGAACAATGTCATTTAACAACCCAACCTCCTGACTTGTGTAGTAAACATCAAGCTCATTATATAATGTACGCATTTCAACAGGACGCTCCTCTAACAGCTATTGCTGACTACGTTAGCCGCTTTTTTGAACTTTGTATGTATGAGACAATACAACATGTATACTTGTGAGTCCGAAGCACACAAACACTAAGACTCTCAACTTCGAATTCCTATGTATTGAATGTCAAGCGGTATCTGTTCCAGGAGGTAAAGTCAACGTGAAGGTAAAAGATGGTTAGTTTTCTAGCTGGACTCCCACCGACTCTACTTTTAGAAATCCAGCACAGGAATCCTGTACTGTGTTGCTGGATCCGATAGGGCTTACGTATTTCTTCAGGGCTTGTGTAGATTTATGGGCTTCTGTTTCCCACTGAATTGATAAATTCCAAAGGATACCTGAATATTGATTTTAACTAAATTTGTTAAATAATTTCTAAAATATGTGTTAAGGATACTTACTGAAAGTTTATAATATTCATATTATGACATTTCAGATGAACTCACTGTATTTAAAAGAATGTTTTAATGGAAAACAATCCTAAATTAATTCCCACCTCTGAGTAACTGAAGTAGAAGCATGACTTAGAACTTATTCGTGCATGAAAAAGAAAACTGTGGCACAATTGTGATCTGAATTATGTCTAGAGATGATAATGACTCAAAGATCACATTCAGCTGTAATTGCTTTCTTTTGTATCAGCTATTAATGTAACTCCAGACTTTCTCATAGAATTGTCCCCCATTGTTTCCCAGTAGTACAAGAGTAAATGAATGTTTTCCAATTACAAATAAACCTTCTTTCTTAAATAAAACCATACAGAGAAATAATAGATGTTTTAACTTTCTCATTTAATGCTTCAAAAAAATACTACATAGTAATGGTATTATAATAAAGTAGAAGTGGTCGTTGTGTCAGGTGGAATTCTCACTGATCCAAGGCAGAGTGATTGATGTGAGAAAAGTCTTGGTTAGTGTGGAGATGGAGGAGAGAGATTAGGGAACATGGAACCGTGTCTGCATCTCATGGACAGAAAGAAGTTCCTTTGGAGGTAACAATCATTAGAGACAAAAAGATAACTTTTATGAGTGTGAGCTCTGTGCTGGCTCCAGCAACATGTATACTAAAACTGGAATGATACAGCGAAGATTAGCACATCCCCTGCGCAAGGAGGACACGCAAATTCATGAAGCGTTTCGTATTTTTACATGAATGAAGGACCATTTTGTAGTGAAAAAAATATACACACACACACACACACACACACACATATCTGTATATATAAAATAGTTACAGTAAACATCTAGCTACTTTCTCTTAGTTCAATGAGATGAAAGATTTGTACTAACAGTGTTTAGACAAGATATCATGTCTGCATCTCATACTGTGAATAGCTACCATGAAGACAACAATATGAAATGTGTAATTATTGTAACTGTCCTACTAACCTCTTTTGAAACTGTCTCATTGCTATTTTCTTTCTCAATAAAATTAATTAAAAAATGAGTGTGGCCTCTATGTTAATAATTTTCACAAGATCAAAAATATATCTTCCTACCTTCCATTCTAGACCTTTAAGGGGGAAAATAAAAGATTAAAATGCAAATCCAGGTATGACAACTCTAAAATTCTAGTTTAAAATATAAACTGAAATACAAATATTCTTGGAACTACTACAAGGCTTATGAAAACCAGACAGCTGAGGCACAGGAGGGAGCGTTTGTGATCGAGACTCAGAGGGTCCACGTCTTGCTGGAATTTGAACTTCCTTTCAGTTAAGGTGCTCATGCAGCACTGAAGAGGGTGCTCAGCAGAACTGCCACTTAGCAAATCACCGCACCTTTGTATCTTAGCAAAGGCCTGTGAAGGTTAAGAGGTATTAATACCATGACCCTTCATCTGAGATGACAATGTAGGCAAATGTGTGATTTTGGTTATTTTGGCCAGAGAGGAGACAAAGCACTTTACAGTTTAAGAACAATTCATTCCATACATACTACACACCAAATACTATGCAGGTAATGGCAATGCAGAAAAGTACTTTTTTTTTTTTTTTTTTTTTTTTTTTGCAGAACTGGGTATTGAACTCAGGCCCTTGTGCTTGCCAGGGAAGCGCTTATTCCACTGAGCCATCTTCCCAACCCCCCAGAAAAGTACTTATAAAAAAGATTATAGAAATATGAATCTTTCATAGCCATTTGGGCCAAGAATCTGCATTAGTTGTTCAAAACTACCCTTATGAGTTACTGATATATTTAGCCCTAAATGTGGGCTACAAATGTGTGCATGGACACACATTAATGCACAGTCTTTATGTTTTTAAATCTCCTTCCCTCCTTACTTGTTACTACCTCTCCCACAAGTTTAAAACACACACACACACACACACTTTTGTTTTAAGTTGGGGACATTGCTGTATGGCCCAGGGTGACCTCAACCGATCCTCTTGTCTAATCCTCCCTGAAGCAGCTATGGTTACAGGTGCTTGTCACAATGCCTAGCTTATAAATTTCACTTTTTAAGAGGGGGCAGAAACAATGATGACATCTGTACAGAATTATAATTTATGCTTCTTATCAGATCAAATTTTCTCGTGGCTTAGGAGAAGCAGTTTTATCTGACCTCAGGTTCTAAGAGGGATTTCTCTCAAAAGATCAATGACAAGAACAGTAGTCTAGCAGACAGAACAGCTGCGGAATCCAATTAGGCATGTTTTAATTCAAGCCCCCTTAACTAAAAATAGACATAAGTTTCATACGCACATGTGTATGAACACATGAAAAGACACACAGCTGAAAAATCCTAGCCTAGAAAGAATTACTTTAGGTGCTGAAAAGAATATAGGAAGAAGCTGATACTGAAAGGGCATGAGGGATGTTTCTGGGTATTTTTAGGACCGTGCATACATTAAATATAGCAAATTGGTTTATTTTGGGAGAATAGTTAAGGTAAAGGGTCAAGGAAAACAGGAGTTGGTGGGTATCTTGGATTGACATTTTCCAGTCTTAAATCTGTTTTGAATAATTGGTAATGTCAGCCATCTAGGAATTTTGTGTTTAGAAGAGGGGCTGACAGTGTCGTGCCACTCAGATGTGCACTTGGCTATACACATACAGGTGGTGCTAGGAAGTTCTTGACAGCCAGTGCTCCAGGCAGTCTCAATTGAGTCTTCAAGTGTAAAGGCAGTGTGGATGCAGACATAATTTATTACAAATTCTGAACTTTGCCCTACAATTGGGACGTTGACAAGATACTAGAAAAGGCCAGCCCCTTCATACTGTGTGAAAGACTGTTGGATTTTTAGTTTCATTAATTGATATGTGAATGTAGCATCATTATACGTAAAAGCGAGGGAAGGAGCTGGCGCTCCGACGTGGGCCTGCAGCCCGTGCGCCTAGAAGGGCTCCCGGTGCGGGCACTCTGGACTCAGCGCCGCTCTGCGGCTCGCCGGCCAGCGGCTGCTGCACGGTGCAGGCTCCCATCAGTGCTGTGGTCGCTCTATCTTTATTGTCATGATTGTTATTCTTTGACTTATTTGTATTCTGTGCTGATGTTCTGCAGAGAACATTGGACAGACTCGCTTCAGATGTCTGAATACATTAAACAGAGCGGGCGGGTGGGAATTAAAAGACCATGAATGACATTAGGCTTAGCATGTGCTGGCATAAACATACCAGGCCAAGCAATCTGGGACCACATATCAATGTCTCTACATTAAAAGTTAGTAAGGGCCAGCCAGATAGCTCAGTGGATTAAAGCACCCGCTAAAGTGCCTGCTTAGGCAGATGCAGCAGCTGGGGTTCGATCCCCAGCCTGCCATGCCGGCCCTGCCCCCAAGGCACACTAAGACAGTGACTGAGACCGGGCATGGTGGTGGTGCACACCTGTAATCCCAACTCTTGGGAGGCTGAACACAGGCAAATCACTGTAGACCCTGCACTAAAATACAGAAATAAAATAAAATAAAATAAAAATTAGTAGAGGTTTTTCTTCTCTTGTGTTCTGCTATTTTCCTCTTGTACTAGGAGGGTCTCTTCTTTGGTAGCATGAGTTATATCTCTTAGTCCTAAAAGTTACCAAATTCAGATCGAAACAAATAAAAATGAGTTGTGCTTACACAGTTATTAATAACTTGACATACAATAGATAACATGGTTGATTCTAAGGCTTTAAAAAACGTAACAGGACAGAAAAACAATAAAACACTTAGAAGTTATACCAAGTTGGTTTCAAGAATTTAGAAATAATCTTCAATAATTGCATCTTCTTAAAATCAGTTCCTGTCAGATGCAAGACACAAAAATGAGAAAATTACTGAAGCACATACAATTTACATTTATTTTGAAAATGAATTAGTACTTTGCCTGTCATAGCCACTTGGATGCATGTGGAACTGTGACAGCACAGTCTAGCCGTGAACACGATTCTCAGCATTTCCTAAAGCTCTGTGGCTTTCTGTGGCTTCCAAGGCTGTGATCCACTTGTGGGCAGGTCCTGTAGGTGCGTTCACCCTTTTTGTGGATGAGGACACAGAAATTCACTGTTAGGAGGAATAAAAACTCCGGGCGTGAAGGATTGGAGCCTTCAAGGTGACTAATCCAGCTTTGGGGCTAGCAGGGTCTCTTGTTGTGTTGTTCTTTTTTTCTGTTCTTGTTTCTTCATTTTCAATGGATGCTAGTCTGTTATGCTCAACTTGGAGTGCTTTTACTCAATGAAATTATTTCCTTAAACATTTTTCTATTTGCTGCATCAGATAACGCTGTATTTAAGTGTTTGTTAAAGATAACCTGTGATAGGGCTAGCTAAATAGCTCAGTGGATTAAAGCCCTGCAAGCAGGTGCAGGGGCTGGGAGTTTGATCCCCAGGCCTGCTGTGCCGGCCCTGCCCCTGGGGCGCACTGAGATGGCGATTGAGACTGGGCGTGGTGGCACGCACCTGAAATCCCAGCTCTTGGGAGGCTGTAAATAGGCAGATCACTATGAGTCCGATCTAGTAGTGAGACCCTGAACACCCTGTAGACCCCTCCGTAAAATAAAAAAATTAATAAAAATTTTAAAAAATAACCTGTAAATGGGATATTACAGAGCTTTTAAAATAATATGCATTTAATAAAACATCTAGAGAATCAGGTGAGCTTACTGTAAGTAGTCCCAAAATACACTCTAATATATTAAGATCAGAATTGAGCTAAGATACAGCTGGAGATGTGGTGGGTTAAATCTATGAGTAAGGACAACTCGTAATGAAACTCATTCCCCTGATTTTTCTTAGTTACGTGTCAGGTGAGTAATCTCCTGCTACAGCTTTCCATTTTCACCTTCCATGTTATCAGACATGAATCATTCAGCCATTGATTGTGCAGACAAACCAAAGCAAACCAACTTATGTTTGCCTTGAAGCAAACACTTTTAACCACATTATAAGTGACAGAAAATTGTAACTGCTTTTGGGAAAAGATAAATTGTCCACAGTGTGTGATAAAAATGATTTTGATCTTATGGTTTCATTTTCTTGCATACTGTGTTACAAGAAGCTTGTGAATATTGCATGTAAATGAGTTTATCTGATGTGAACCTTGAACCTCTTTTGCCACTTGATACACTTTCGGACTTCTACATTAGCAAGTGCATCCATAATCTTTCTTGCTTACATCTAAACTCACTTTTTTCAAATATATTTTGCAAAATCTAGCTCAGTCTTTGGTTATAAAAAGTCTCAGGAGATTATATAGCCGAGTATTAGAAAAAAATGTATAGAACACAAACACAAATCAGACAATAGGTGCAGACACTTTGCAAGTCACAGATCCAGAGATGAGGAATGGCGGTGTCAGGGAGACCATCAAGCTGTTTACATCGATTTCCATAATTCACAGATTTATTTACTATCAAGCTTTTGGGCCCAAGTGCCTTCTTTAGCTGTTTTATATTTGGTAATGGTTCATTAAATGGTTATTTCTTTGCTTACAACCATGACTTCTTACCCCATTTCACTCCCCTGGCACAAGTTCAACCTTGATTCAAGTGAAAATTTTGCCTAATTTGTTCTGACTCTGCAAGTGAATATGGAGAAAGCTGTTGAACATTTATTTATAATCAAGGCATTAGTTTTGAAATTTTGAAATGTTGAGATATTTTGGAACTATTACAGGATTGCTTTTTCCGAAATAACAACACTGTAGCTTGCTCTTGTCACTCTTCCCGAACTCCAAGCTGCTCAGCCTGGGGAGAAACACTTCCTGCATGTGGAGGCAGAGAAAATGAAGTACAAACCTTGGACTTGAACCTCAATATCAGGCCTCACGTTTGTGTTTCTAACTAGATGTACCCCAAAGTCTCATGAGATGGTAGCTGGGGATTTTGGAAACTGAGTGAATTATAGAGGCATAGCAGGCTACATCTATGAGGAAGTGAGGTCTTCTCAGAGGGCACTGGTCATGAGGGTTCAGCCTGGAAGGGTTTGTCTCATATTCTATCTCCTCCCTTTGCCCCTTCTGCTCCTTGCTATGAGTAACCACCACCGCCAGACATTCCACTCATGGAGCCTGCTGCTGATGGACTGAAACTGTTATAGATCATAAGCCGAGATAAATCTCTCCTCCTTTAATTTACACATATGGCAAAGGAAAGTAACTGAGACACCCACCTCTGTAAACCTCAGGGCCAGTGAGAGCACCACAGCCTCTGCCACTGTGAATACCTGCAGCCATGTCCTTGAGAATTCCCTTAGGACCTTCCTTCCAGGCTGAGAGGAAACAGCCTCCATCATGCCTCCCTCCAGCCTCCACTAAGAAAGGAACAAGGAGCAAGGCTCCACCTTCTGACATGCGAGATAGGACAGTTGGCACAAGGCTTTGCCTAAGAGCTCATTGCCTGCTCTGCCACACTGATTCCAGTGGCATTGGAACCAGAAGGCCCCACTCACTGGCCAGAAATCACAGATGCGGTGTCTGGTTGACTCTAGCAGCAGAGGGAGATCTGTATACTTGTGTGACAGATCGAAATTTCCACTCTATCCCTTCTGGCCTTGGAGTGAACCTGGGATAAACCCATGATCCTCCTCAGAAAATATAGACTGCTGCAGCTATGACACTCAGGTGGGACACAGTTTATTAGCAGCCTTGATGGCCAAGGGACTTCCTGCATCACTGGCCCCCTAAGCTATTGATAAGCTAGTACTCAGAGACAAGACTCTAGAACTTTCTATGGCATGATGCCCAGGTGGGACAGACACACAGGTTGGCCTACATCAGCACTTGTAGACTTCTGGCTTGCTATAAAGAAAGGCTCCACACTCTCAAGCCTCAGCTGATCCTTGCGGTGATGAGACAAAGATGTAACTCACATAGCATCAGCCCAGGTACTCAAAGGTCTGCCTTCATCAACATCTTCAATTGTGAGCAATAATGTGAGGAGACGCCATATTCTCTGGGATATCAGTGGGTAGTAAGCACACATGTTTGCTCTTTAGTTCGAACTCGACAGGTAAGCCATCACCCTCGGCAAATCACAAAGCCCTCATCCCTAGATCTGCCCATGGTGGCTGCTTGCAGCAGTCTCGGGCCACAAGTCCAGTGCAGTGAAAGGCAGCATAGAGTGATGTGGGCCTTGGCCCTAACCCTGTGGTGTGTTCATCTAGGTGAGCTGTGGGCTCAGGTTGTGACACTCTTTGCTGGGTTCAGGTGCCAGAGATATGGCATAGGAGCCCAGGGCTGATCCATGGAAGGCAAATGCCCAGGTCTGATCGCAGGCTGACAAATACAAATAAGGAGGGAGTGCGGCTCTGGGGCGAGGCTGAGGCAGGTGGGCTGCTCTCACTCTTTCTGCTTCTTCTGTCTCTGCCTCAGTCTGTTTCTGCACTCTTCTTGTTCTAAACAACGTTCTCATCATGCATTTGTGACAAAATTGCATCTGGGTTGCTCGCTAGTGCTAAAACAGTGACAACACACCAAGAGCAGACTAGTGACAAATCCAGCCCTGACACAGGGGAGTGCTTGCCACCCTGGGGAAAGAAGTGCCATGTATGGAGATAGTTTAGATGGTCCTTTCACATCCCCATAACGCTGAACACCAGCAATCATCAAGCCTTCTTGGGATACCATGACCTTAGGTACTCAAAATAAGGCACGAATGAGTAACCAGGCAATCAATCTGTGAAAATTGTCAAGTAGAGAATCTAAAGCAATTGCTTTAAGAAAACTCAATGAGTTTGAAGGCAACATATAGAAATCTTCAATGCTCTAACAGACAAATTTAACAAACAACTTGAAACAAGAAAAAATCAGTCCTCCAAAATCCAAAGACACAATACAGAAATGGACATCTGAGATGAATCCACACTTCCCAGATGAAAAAATACAAATGGCAAATACATATATGAAAAAATGGTCAATATTATTGGTCATCTGAGAAATGCAGATTGCAATAGCACTGAGAAGGGCTGTGGATATAGCCCAGTAAGTAAGCGCCTGTCTAGCAAGTGATAAGTCCCAAGCTTGATTTTTAGTACTGAAAAAAATAAAATCTTGTCCTTTGAATAACTACTACAAACACAACAATATGCAATGTATCAATTATTGTAACTGTCCTATTAACCTGTTTTTAAGCTATTTCATTGCTATTTTTTCTCATTAAAATGAATTTTAAAAGCCTCCCCAAAACACTGACATTCTTCTCACCCCAGTAAGAATGGCTATCATCAAAAGTCAACTAACAACAAATGCTGGTCAAGCTGAAGAAAAAGAGACCCTTCTGCACTGCTGGTGGGAGTGCAGGCTGGTACGAACACTGCAGCATTCAGTATGACGATTCCTCAGAGAGCTAGGATAGAGGTTCCACGTCATGCACCTATTCTTCTTATTGTTTTTTTCTCCCCCAGAGGCATTAGAAACATCATACCACAGAGATATATGTTCACCCATGTTTATAAAACCACAACTTGTCAAAGTTAAATTTTGGAAACAACCCAATTGCCCACCAACAGAGGAATGGATAAAAAAGATGTGGTGTTTTTATACAATGGAGATATTACTCAGCTATAAAGATAAACTTGACACTTTTATAGATGAATGGATGCAACTAGAGACCTGTCTTGGCTACTTTTCTCTCAGTGCTAAAAAAAAAAGCCCAAAATCCTCAATAAAATCCTAGCAAACAGAATACAGCAAATCATCAAGAAGATTGTACACCATGACCAGGTAGGATTCATCCCAGGGATGCAAAGATGGTTCAATATTCGAAAATTTATAAATGTAATACACTATATCAACAGAGCGAAAATTAAAAACCACATGATCATCTCCATTGATGAAGAAAATGATTTTGACAAAGTCCAACACTCATACATGTTAAAAGTCTTATAGAAAATTGGAATAGATGGCCTCTACTTCAATCTGTTAAAAGCCATCTATGACAACCCGACAGCTAATATAATTCTCAATGGGGAAAAACTGAAATCTTTTACTCTCAAATCAGGTACAGGACAAGGATGTCCTCTATCACCACTCCTATTCAATATAGTTCTGGAATCATTAGCTAGAGCCATTACACAAGAGGGAGAAATAAAAGGAGTAAGAATAGGTAAAGAAGAAGTGAAACTATCATTATTTGCAGATGACATGATACTTTATTTGGAAGACCCAAAAAACTACACTAAGAAACTACTAGAATTGATAGACAAATTCAGTAGCAGAGCAGGATACAAAATCAATACCCAAAAGTCAATAGCATTCCTCTACACAGATAACAAACACACTGAGAGGGAAATTAAGGAGACAATACCTTTTACAATAGCACCGAGGAAAATGAAATACCTGGGAATTCATCTAACTAAAGAAATCAAAGATCTTTTCACAGAAAATTACAGTATTTTGAAAAAAGAGATCACAGAGGATTTCAGAAAATGGAAAGATATTCCCTGCTCCTGGATAGGAAGAACCAACATCGTGAAGATGGCCATACTCCCAAAATTGTTGTATAGATTTAATGCAATTCCTATGAGACTACCACCAACATACCTCCTAGACCTAGAGAAAATGTTCCTAAAATTTATCTGGAAACAGAAAAGACCTAGAATAGCAAAGGCAACCCTGGCCAACAAAGACAAAGCAGGAGGCATTACAATTCCTGACTTGAAATTATACTACAAAGCTACTGTAATAAAAGCAGCATGGTATTGGCAACAAAATAGACCTGAAGATCAATGGAATAGACTAGTAGATGCAGAGGCCTCT
>NW_004524588.1:23287263-23292253 GCF_000260255.1 Octodon degus
AATTATTCTATCCTATATATTTATTTTAGATTTTATGGGATTGATTATAATTTCAAATCAATATTAAGGTTATGTCATGAGGAATTTAAAAAATGTGTCATTTTCACCCTCAACGGAAATGCCACAGATATTTCTTTACTATATGCTTCAAACTAGAGAGAAGTAATGAAAGCAAGAGTTTAACTGCACATTTGTCATTTCACGAAAATGCTATCAATGTTAAAGTACATAACTTTAATCCACTGATGTTTTAACATTAGATAAGCATATAAAATTTGAAGCTCACATTTAGGGGCTACATGATGTTTGTAGATTTCCTAATAGTGATTCTTTTGTTCTTCCTCAGAACTTAAATGACTAATACAAATGTTCCATAATTTTATAATAAATTGTTTCTCATATCTTGCCAGTTTATCATATTTAAACAGTGTGATTTTGCCATTTTCTCAGAGAGCTTCACGTACTCTATACTTCGCTTTTTGGTGGCGTCTTTCCCGCCCTTGCTGCCATCTCCTGTGCCTGCATGCTGCAGTTCCAGCCTCCTGCCTCAGCATGAATACACACGCGCACACACGCACGCTCTGATGGACTCACAACACGGCGTTTTTCACTTCCTATGAGTTTTGCTTAAATATCACGTCTTTCCTGTGGACTGTCACAAACTCTCACAACATATGCATCTTTACCGTTGCTTTAGGTGAAGCAACCCTGTTCAGTATGTGTCACATGAGTGTCTCCCCAGCAAGGCTCACAGTTGCTGTGCCACGTCTGGGAGTTCTTGCCATGTCCAACAAACACCTCAAAGAACAGATGACCTCTGAAAACACAGCGCTTCGATTTTTACCTTTTCTTGCACTTCATCTTACATTATTTTTAATTATATTTGTTCCATCTTTTTGTGTAAACGTATTTTAATGTATAATCTGTTTTATGTTTTAGCATAAGGAAATATAAACATATATGTGGAAAATGGTTAAACTTTGAGTCTTTGAATTCAACCCATTCACTCAATAGGTTTCCATCTATCATCACAGTTGAGGTGCCTGATCTTGGTTTTTTATGTTATTTGCGATTTGTTAAAGTTTTTCCACTGAGCTCTTTTTTTTTTTGCCCTCTTTATTAATAGAAAACATTGCTTTAACTGTTATAATGTCACATATATGAAGTGATCATCAAAAATATTAGTCAATAAAGGAACTGAATGGATAACTTGGGTTGGGTCTACAATCTTCTGCACACTTTACCCATGGAGTAAATAGTTCAGGCGCAATATCCCGCTCTCAGCTACCTCTATAGATTTCCTTTGCTTCCTAGAGGAGACCTCACCTATATACTGTTGTGTGTTTGGCAGGCAGGTAGAGAAAATGCCCAGCAACTGATCAGAAGTACTGCTCTCCTGTTATGCTGTGAGAAAGAGCCACAGGTCTTCGTATTGTTTTCACAAGCAGGACCTCTCCATGTGGTAAAATCTGCAAGCTGTTAAATCCAAAACATTAGATTTCATGTAAACGTCTCCCAATTTGACCTTGGGTTTTCGCATTTTAATAGCATTGTATTTTGTGCTTTCATATATAACTATGGCTATTTGAGCAGTACAATTAGGAAGAAAAAGTTCTCTTCACTATTGTTTTTGTATATGATTGCTTGGAGTACAAGAGTTATTGATCCTGCTGGGGTGAGCGCATGCTTTTTCTCACTGCCAGTACTTGTCAAAATATACTGGGGATTCTTTTTTTTTCAGTTTTAGTTATATTTTTGCAGGTATAAACACCAAGCCTCAAAAGAAAACACTTTATAACATTTGAAGCCTCATAATTCATTTTATTCTTCCCAGACATTTCCTTAGTTTCAGGTAAACCAAATTCACTCATATGGCAGGCCTGGCTGGCAACTCCAAGGGTTCTAGACTGAGAAAACATTAAAATACTGAAGTTGAGCTCACACACTTTTTGAGGCATAGCTAATTCCAAAACCTGACTCTATTAAATGACAGAAATAAAATTTGTCTTATAGGCAATGAAAGGTTTACTGGTGAATGAAGCAGTTTCAAATGTGAAATAGACCACCAGCAGGACAAGATTAGGTCTCTTGGAAATCTTACATATCACCTAATAGGTGAGAGGCCGACATGGTAGGTACAACCGTCACTATAGCAACAGTAGCAGAAAGAAGCAATTTTATTTTATCTTACTTAATACTATAGCACCAGCACCTGGCAGTAGGATGCATTCAGCTATTTCCTGGTGAAATCTTGGCAAGGAAGACAGAGCAGATAGACACACCCCAAGTCAAAGAAGGATGCACTCTATCTCAATTCTTAGCCCCAAATGATTAAACCTTGTAACACCATACACAGTTTAATAAACATTGTATGTGTGTTTACATACTCCCATATGCATATATGTTGGGAGCTAAACATGGAGGAAAAGACAGAAGTCTGCTAGTTTTACTATTAAAGGACATACCAGCATGCTGTCATTTTAGTGGACACAATCTTCCTCGAGCTAGTATAAATCAAAGAGTCTGGTGCACTTGCCTTTGTCTCTGTGTATTTTTATCACAACACTGTGCCAGGATGCTGGAGCATCATCTTATGAAAACTCTAATTCTTCAGTAGTTATCACCATACTCTCCATGTCTAGCACCATTTTACCATGCAGTGAGTGCTCATCAAGTGTTCATTGAATAAAGAAATATACTATTCTGATGTTAGCATCAAGCAAGGTAAAGGCAATTGCTGATAATTATATTTAACTTACATTTCAGCCACAGTGGAGAAAATGCAAAATTGTTGATATGGTCTGAATTCTCCAGCTAGTGATGGCTCACAATAACAGTGACTTATGTGCTAGGTTGCCAGATTCATGTATCTTAGAGGAAAATCAAATTAAAAGTATTTGCTACTTTTATATATTAAAAGTATCTTGATATAAATGTATTTCTGGCAGAAAAGTCACATGGTGGCAAGCCATGCTTATACTGGAGATAAAAACATGAAAACATGGATGTTCTTATGTTCAAGCCATCTGAAGTCCAAGCGTTTGCTTGGGCAAATGTACCAACACTCACTGATTTCCTTATTCATGTGTTGGGCTCAGTTCTTATGAATATACAACTTTTTGCCAAAACTGTCATTTCATTCTTTCTTTGGACACAGCAAATCCCTGTACCACAGTTTCTGTTAAATAACTTTAAATTTTAGAGAGACCCAGTCCAAGCTCGGGCCCAGTGAGTGTGTAGGAAAGCTTCCGGCTACCCTGTGGCAGTGGGACCTATTGGTCCCAGCCCATGTGCAGGGTTGGTGAGACCCTCTTACACCCCCTTGGGACGACCCCAACACTCCGCAGCACCGCCCACACCCCGCCCACTGAATAGGAATTTCTGTCGCGTTCCTGGAACCCCCAGAACCAGTCCTAGCCCAGGCCTGGTGAGTATGTGGGAGAGCTTCTGGCTACCCTGCGCCAGAGGGACCTACTGGTCCCAGGCCAGGCGCAGCGTGGGTGAGACCCTCATTCACCCCCTTGGGAAGCCCCACCACCACTCCGCAGCACCTCCGCTACCCCGCCTGCACAGTAGGAATTTCTGCCACATTCCGGGAACCCCCAGATTCAGTCCTAGCCCAGGCCCGGTGAGTGTGGGGGAGAGCTTCCTGCTACCCTGTGCTGGCATGACCTACTGGTTCCAGCCCAGGCACAGTGTAGGTGTCATTGTTTTTCACCTTCTTGGGATACCCTCCATCATTCCATAGTACCCCCTCAAAACCCGCCCACAGAGTAGGAATTTCTGTTGCGTTCTGGGAACCCCCAGATCCAGTCCTAGTCCAGGCCCAGTGAGTGTGTGAGAGAGCTGCCTCTCCCCCTACTCCACCTTGTCCCCTCCAGACTCAGTTCAGGCCTGGCATACAGGCTAGGGGTGAAACCATTCAGCAGCAATCCCTGAAGAGAGTGTAAAGGACAGAACCACCCAGCTAGTCCAGGAGCAGAACATCTTGCCAGAGGGGCACAACAGGTTCACCCCCAAGGGCAGCAACAGGAAGGAATTGAGCACAGCAGTGAGACCCAAGTCAGGCACAGCTGGATAAATCCAAACTTTGTAGATCTACACCTGAACTTCAGTAGGTGCTAAGGTTATAACTGCAACAAAGATCTACAACAAAGGTCAGAAGACAGTGCTACACAAAATGCCAATGAGAAGGAGCAAAATGCAATCTCAGAACCCAACTCCACCCATAACAAGTGCAGAGGACACTAACACAGAACAAATTGGGAATCACATAGCTGAAAGGAATGAATCAAAGGCTTCTGAAATAAAGAAACAGCTGTAGAAAGTATAGAGGAACTCAGATTGGAAATGAAAAAGGAAATCTGTGAAATAATAATATCTGCAGTAAAGAATCAAATGCAGAAACATATGGAGGAAAACCAATTACCAGCCAGAACAAGTGCAGAGGACAGTAGCTCAGCTCAAATGTATGAATTAATAGCATTGATAGTAAATAAGAAACAGCAGAAAGTCAGAGAGGAACTCAGAGCTGAATTCTTTTCTACTACCTCAGTTCAAATGTACAAATTAATAGTGTCGATACTAAATAAGCAACAGCAGAACATTATAGAGGAACTCAGAGTGGAATTCTTTTCTGAAATGAAAAAAGAATTCTCAGAACTCATAGCATCTGAAGTAAAGAATCAATTATAGAAACATAGGGAGGAAACACAATCTGAAAAAAACACTGCAGTAAAAGAATTTATAACTGCTTCTAAAGAAGACATTGATGAAAAAAAATAGAGGTGATTACAAAAATGACGAATTCCTTAAATGAACAATACAAGAAAGAAATAGATTGCATGAAGCAGAGTCAAAGAGATATAGAGGAAATTAAATCTCAATCACAAGCTTGCAAAACCGTTTAAGTGAAAGTGAAGACAGAGTTTCAGATTTTGAAGATGCTGGTGCAGCTAGTGAAAAGGTAAGAAAGGATCTCTTAAAAACA
>NW_004524588.1:23292353-23295171 GCF_000260255.1 Octodon degus
CAATTAACCACTAAGAAGAATGTATGCAATGTGTTAATTATTGAAACTGTCCTACCGATTTGATTTTAAACTGTCTCATTGCTATTTGTTTATCAATAAAATTATGGCAAAAAAAGAATTAAAATATCACAAATTTGCAGTCCTGGTGTATCAATGACAGTGCACTGTCCACCAAAACCTACCGATAGGATTAAAAAAGAAATGCTAAATGCTGCCAATAACTGGACAAGGCTCACCTCTCCTAAAATATCAAGACTGAGCCTCTGCAGGCTACTGGATGCAGGCACCAGTTTGCGAGGAAAACAGAGATATGGAAGCATGTTGAATTGTGTTGATGGCGTGTTATCAGAAATATCCAAGTCTATATTCTCAGAAACTCTACAGGCCAAATGAATTGTAAGAGAAGGAGATGGATGGAGGAACATGCCATGGAAAAGAGGAACTAAAACGACGCAATCATTTGTGTCAGACTTTGTAAGTGCCACTAGCATAAGTGCCACAGTGCCACAGCCTGCTGCCAAACTGTGCGGACTGGATTGACCACGTTGCTGACCCACGTATGGCTTGTCTGCTATACTGCTTATTCTTCGGTAGTTTGCAATAATGTTTAATCTTATATATGGAATAATTTATATTTGTGCATTGTTAAGACTGCTACTAAGAGGAATATAATCAACATAGAGAACAAAATCTTTATGTTGAATGTTTTAAGAAACTGGTATGAACTGCGTACACCTTGCATTTATACTTAAGGGAAGACTATAACCAAAAATAATTCAACAAAAATTCCAGTCCCTCTGAATCACTCCACAGTGAGATCTCCTGCTACCAGTTTATGAATTTCATCTTTAATGAACTTGTAAGTAGGCAGGTCTTTTCTTTTTTCCTTCTATTATTTTTGTTGTGGGTATCTTCAAAGTATCTCCAACTGAGATGTATTTTTACTTAAACTTGGATAGCAGACTGAATCCTCAGGGCATTTGGCAAGAAATTTCCTTTCACAAGGGATTTAACTTTTTTAATACTCCAGGTCATGCTTTGTTTGTTGTATATATTTTCATTAAAAGATGTGCCTTTGGAACTGGAATAGAATTTTGTAAGTCAAACACAGACTGCAGTGGTTTTATTGAAAGTAAAAATAATGCAGATGAATTCAGTCACCAAATATATTTGCATCAGAGCAAAGAAACAAAAGCTAAATTAGAGGTAGGATAGTCCCTATTTTCTGGGTTGTGTGCTTCTTTACTTTTATTGGTTTATACTAGGTGGGAGGGGAGAAAGGAGGAGAGGTAAAAAGGATCAATATGGGATGTATATACATGCAAGTTTCCCATGGTGGATTGATGGATTGTATATTGCAAACATTAAAGAAAAAGAGGAAAAATCAATGAAATCACCCAAAGCCTCCTGCTTTCTTTCTTTTAAAAAAAATGTATTTAGGACAGGGTTTACAGGGTCTCACTACATAGATGAGACTCGTGGTGATCCTCCTGTTTTCAGCCTCCAAAATGCTGGGATTACAGGTGCGCACCACCACGCCCAGGCTCAGTCTCTGTCTCAGCATACCCCAGGGGTGGGGCTGGCATGGCAGGCCAGAGATCAATCCCCAGTCTAGTCCTCTGAGCTCTCTGGCCAGCCAGCCTCTTGCTTTCCTTTCCTGTTACTTTATACCCACTCGTTTGTGAGCGTGAGTGGACATAAACCATGTTTCTCAGTGCCTGATAGTAAGTAAATGCTACATCATGGTAGCTACAAAGGAAATGCCTTATTATTAAGATCCAAATTCCAACTCTTAAAACTAGGCTAACAACAATTTTAAAATAAAAACTCGTTTTTCTAAGTTATTGACAATTAATAATAGTAATTATTTATAATTTAAACAGTCCATCTAGGCTGGCTAAATGTAAAGGTCAGAATAAAGATTATATTAACAAGGGTCTATACTTTAATCAATCCATACTGTTCATTAAGGCTTTGAAGAGGTCTGATTTGTACATTTCCCACATGTTTTGCAGTCAGCTTAAGACATCCTACGCACTCAGCTTCTCTTGTACTACGGTGGGGGTGGTGAAGCTGCGGCACACATGCCCCAGGGCTGTTAGCACTGAAAGCTCTAGAATGGGCTGCAGTTTTTCCAAAATCCTGACTGACGATCTAGAGTTCTGAGATTATATTCCTTTGTTATCTCCCAAAGGGTCAACAATGGAAACGATACATAATTGTTATAGAATATTGTAGTACCCTAAAAATCTTATTTTAAGACTGGTCTGATCCTATGATCAGTAAATTAATACTTCCAAATAAATTAGACATTATCCTGTGTTTCTCTCCTTCAAACGTGATCTGTGCTTGTTCTATTAGTTAGATCAGGTCAAGAGAAATGAAAGCAGTCGACCATTAAGCTCAACGCAAATATTGGCACTTACAGATTAATGTCAATGAGATGATAATAAAGAGTCTAAGAAATCAGGTTAAACATAAAGTATAATAAAGTCATAGAATTTCTTTTAATGCTCAATGAGGTTAATGCCTAATTTCCTCTTGTTTATATCTTTAAAAGGGGGAGGCTAGGGTGAAGGTAATCATGAATTCATTGCCTTTTTGCCTACAGCAATTTTTGGTTTGTTCTTAATTACAAAGAAAAAACTGGCAAAATGTCTGCTTGAAATGTAAACTCAATTTTCTGACTCAGAGATCTATGTCCGAATACTCGGTAGAATGTTTATATGTGATAAAAGCTGGTGATTTAAAATTTTAGTTTGTTTAGCTTCCACAGTAAAAAAAAAAAAAAAAACAAAACAGAAAAAATATATGATTA
>NW_004524588.1:23295271-23307195 GCF_000260255.1 Octodon degus
GGACTTAAATTTCAACATATCAATACTTGATGAAAAATACCTGTTCCATGTTATGCCTAAGATGTTTGATATTCAGACAGATAGTGAGGATAAGCTTAAAAGCCTAGGTTGTATGGTAATAACAATAAGCTTCTCTTCTGGATGGTTAACAACCTAAATTTGCACACCAAAATTAGAGAAAAAGGAGGGCCACAAAGAAAGTCAATATTTTGGCCCAAGCCATCCGAGGTCAATTAAGACTCAGAACTTATGAGAACTTGTACTGTAATGTCATATAACTCGGTAGTGTCCCAAATTTTTTGATCAAGGAGAGTATGTGGCCAAAGAGGAAAGTGATTGATGATGTAGAGTGTGCCTAAGAAGAGTCACATGGAGAGTAAACATTCTCTCAGGCTTTCATTGAGAGCACATTGGCCAAGCAATGGCCATGACTTATCCACATGGCTGACAATGACAAAGGTTCTACAGTCTGAGATACAGGATCTCAGGATAAATCCTGAGGGGACTTCACTGACCTTATCAGACCCAAAAGCTACAACTCTTGTTGCATTGGTCCTGCTTTACTTTGGTCTTAACTATCCAGCAGAGAAGTATAAAAACGAAGCATAAAAAATAAAGCCATGGTGTTATGTTGAGCTGTAGGGGATTCAGGTCAACAATTTCTGACATTGTCAGTGAAGCAGAAGACCCAATACTATTATGGACTACTGAACTCTTTTAGAATATTTTGCTGAGTTTAGACACCTATAATGTTTAAATGATGGAACTTAACAAAAAAAGGGTATACAGATGAATGTCCATTTTTTTATCTGTGTATTCAAAGTGGTTAGGATAGATATATAGTTGCAGTCTCTTAATGAATAGAGGGATTTGTTCTAATGGTGTTTGTAAATAGTATATCAAGTCCACATCTTGTACAGGAATTAACCACTAGGAAGAATGTATGCAATGTGTTAATTATTGAAACTGTCCTACCAATTTGGTTTGAAACTGTCTCATTGGTATTTGTTTCTGAATAAAATTATGGAAAAAATATAAATAAATAAATAAATAAATAAATAAGTTTTAGAAAAGTAATTTGAGATTTATAAAGTGTTTAAGAAGGTTTCTAAAGTTCTCGCACCCAGATTCCACTATTATTTTCTTATATTAGTATAGTAGACTTTATTACAACTAATTAACTAGTGTCTACATGCAGTTTGTTGTGACTTCTCCTGCTTTGATCTTTCTCCACTCCAAGCTACCACTGGAAAATGCATTACAGGACTGCAGCACTAGACTCTGTCTGTGATGATCTCAACAGAATGCAGGCGCGCTAAGGAGGCGTGTTGCAGTGTGGCCCTCCTGTGAGTTCCAACTGAGCTGCTGCTTGCTCATGCTGAGCTGCAGCTGCAGGTCTGGGGTGGAAGGCCACGTAAGGACTGTGCTTTCGGAGCCCAGCGGATGAAGGACACACATTGTTCTCAGGACATGTTAACGCTGATTTTCATCCCCTGATTGCGACCAAGCTTTCCACGCCCCTCCTCTGTAAAAATTATTTTTTCTCTTTCTGAACTGTTCCATTTGGAAGCAAGTACTTAAGTTCAGCCCACACTGACACAGTGGGGAGTTTCCCCTCACCTTCATGACAGTGGTTTATCTTCATAAATTGTTTAGAATTCTTAATGAGAGATTTCTCTGTTCTCCTCATGTAATTTTTCCAGCTATTTATTAATATGGACTCATATAGTCTATATACTGGGTTATAATACAGCACAGCTTTGTTGCTAATCATTTCATTTTTATTCATTTGCATTTTTCAGTCATTCTTCAAGCTTCATCATTGTAAAATTTTTGTTGTGGTTGTTTAATCATCTTCCCTTTCCAGGTATACTGCCTCTTGGTTCCTATATTCATTTCCTGGTGTTAAGTACATGTACACTAATGCATGAACACACAATAAATTATTGATGCTTTGTCCACAAATGATGCAAAATAATTTTTGTTTGATTATGAAGGTCTACATCAAGTGAAAGGCTAAGAGTAAGAGAATGTGCGGGATTGTTGTAGCATTGTTATTTCTAGGTGTTGCATTTGTGTTTGAAAAATGAGAAAGTCCAAACAGATTATAATTTGAAGAAGTATTTCCAAATGAGATACTACTCTTGGTTGAAAAGCAACCCAAGTACTGTTCTAGAGGCAGAAGAATGTCTAGTATTCGTGCCCGTATACTAAATATTTTGAGCTTGATGAGCATTTTTTTTTTTTACTCTTGAAGGCCTACTGTGCCATGTCTGGAACTCTGATGATGACACCACATCACAAGATTTGTTCCCAAGTTCTTGTTCATCCAGGTTTTCTAGATAATGTATATTAATTTCTTGCACAAATTCCACAGACATCAGTTTTGAGCATCAATAAGTTATAATTGGTGAATGGAATATAAAACCAGGTTGCAAGAAGAGTATTTCAAAATTTGTGCCAATATTTTACCAAACAGTATATTTTTTACTTTCATAATTATCTGTCGTTCTCTATGAACACATCTGCTTTGGAGGAAAAAACAAACAGTATACAGGGAATATATGCTAACTTCATGTAGTCTGTTTTTTTTTCTTTTACTTGGGCTCTAATCATGAAGATTTATTAATGTTCATGTTTATATTCAGATAGCATTTCTTTGCCTAACTACAAATTCCAATTTTGCCAATTTTCTATGCTTTGAAACTCATTTCTTTCTACTTTTGAAACCAGTTAATGAATATTCATGATGATGGTAATGATGAAGACGATGATGCTAATTGTACTGAATGCTTGTCTTGCCGATGACAGCAGTAAACAGTTCACAAAATATTCCCCTTTCAATAGCTCCATGGTGCAACCATCTTCCTCATTTAATACACTGTATACCTCATAATTAGACAAATTCAAGTCGTCCTAGGCCACAATAATCTACAACATAGGTAGCATTCAAACTCAGATCCATATGACTCATGTAATTCCTCGTCGCTGATCATTTGGGGTTGGGCAAACACTAAAAACAATGTCTTATTAGGCATTTCCTTCCTTTATACTGTTTTAATTTGGCCTTGGGTTTTCTTCCTTAGGAAGTTGCTCACTGTTCACAGCTTACTGCCAGGAGTGAATCACAGTCCAAGTGTGACTCAGCTTCCGGTTTGACATCAGAAGTAGAACTAGGCCCATTTCTGCCCCTCTTATGCTTCCCTAGCCCTCAGTGGAATTGGCTGTGCTGTCACCCGTGTCCCAGGCTCACCAGAAAGCTTGCTTTTGTCTGTGACTGCTGCTCTTAGGAGTCACAGAAGTCCACATATTGTTAGAGTAACACCAACACTTCAGCCTTTTCATATAGTGCTAACAGAAAACAAAAATAAAAATGCTGCAGGTATGCATTCTGTATCTGTAGCTTTCTGGGAAACAGAAGCGGAAGTCTCTTAACACATGATAAACTGATCATGGAGTGACAGTGATATTCAACTTCAAAGAGCAAACGTATGTATGAGGGACCGACCTCAGAGCTTTCCATGCATTCTTCCTCAGTCCTAAGAGGAGCCCAATGATGTGGCAGATACCCTGGAACTCAGGAGAAAATGGGGGCTGAACCTTCAGGAAATAAATAACATTCCCGAGGACCCCCGGGCAGGAAGCTAGGGAAATTTCTTTTGCCACCTGCCAAATCATTATGTAATATTTCTTCATTGATGGAATAATGTTATTAAAAGATTTATGAATCTCCACTCTCAGTTGGAGAATGACTGTATCTACTAATTTTATGAATGAGTCTCCTTCTGGTCTCTTCAGAAGAAGCCACATCAATGGTTGAAGGTCTTGTGGGGCCTTGGCAGAGGTGCCGTTGACGGCCCTGCTGAAATATAGGCTAGAGGCTGTGGAGGCTCACATCCACTTCATCTGGATATCTGGGTCATTTACTGATGAAAGGTCATGTGTAAGACATAAACCATGGCCACTAAGGGCATGATCTATGTACAAAGTCATTTTGCAATTAAAATTATCTGCAGAAATGGGAAATATTGGCCCTTTACCTTTTAATTTTACCGTGATTTCTGCTAAGCTAAGCTGAGCCACTCCCAATGGTTTGTGTCACATTAATTCCCATGCACCACGGCAGTGCGGGCTGCAAGATCTGAGCTCCTCCATCAAGTTTTTTCTGCCTCCATTCAGGATGAGCAGAGAAGCAATCAACTCAGTGCTATACTTGATCATCAGTAATATCCAGGGCTGTGATCTACGGAGCTGAACAAGATGAGGTAGGAGTAACTTCCTTTGAAGCAGTGGAATGTGTCGGACAGGGCTTACACCTCTCAGTGTGAACTGCGATATCTGCAACACACGGCTGACAGGAGAACTACCTTCACCACAAATCTCAGTGACGACCTAACTCCAGCAAGAGCCGCTTCTGCACTGGATAGGAGTCGTTGCTCGGGAAGATGCAACTTACACGCAGCGCTTGCCGGTCTTCCCCTCTTCATCTTCTTTTAAACATAATGGTACTGTGATCCATTCACAGCACCTGAGGAGGCAGGCTGGTTCATAATGGCACTTAGGCCTTTTTAATATAATACTGTTGATATGAAAACAACGATGCTATAGCTCCTAATAATGGGTTTCAGTGAACTATAAGGTGGCAGAACTAAAGTCTAATCAAAGTGACTTTGCTTAGGAAATTTACAGTGTATTCCTCCCTTGTAAAAAAAAAAATCATAAGCCATATTTATATAAATCACTTTGTAAGGATTTAAAAACATTCTCCTTTCTGATTATAATTTCAGCATTTGGGAGCAGGAATTTTATTTTGTGTAATCATTGAAATTCAATTGTTGAAGCCCGCAGACTGTTCCCTGTACAGAGGCTCCTGCTTCTCAGGTCTGCTGAGTGTGGCTCACATGTGTGTCATCCAGCAGCCGTCCCTGGGCTGCCTTTGCACAGGGACGCTCCCTTGCTAGGCCAACTCCAGTCCAGCCACACTGGCTCCTCCCGCTTCTGCACAATCTGTCTCCATTCCAGATGAATCACAGATGTGTACTCAATAATTGCTTTGGATTTAATTAAAAGGAGCTTGCATCTCTTAAAGTCAATTAATGGATTCATAGTCAGCCTTAATTTTCTCACTGAATAATAACTTCTAATGAAGCATGACAGGTTTTAGGCATACTTTATAGTTTTATTTCAAAGAGTGACACTTATTCTCTTTTAGTATTAAAAAAGTGTCAAAGTTTCTGCATGCCTCCTCAAACGGGGTGGAAGTGGTAGTTGGGATTTCTGAATGCCACTTAAATCATATCTAAACAAAGACAATTCTATTATTTTTAATACTGCATAATATTTACCTTAAAATTCCTCAATGAAAAAGTGATTGAAATTGTTGCATATTAGCCAGGGCCAGAGAAAAATATTTTCTAATAGTCAAAAAATTTAGTAATATTATCCAAGATACTGGTATAAACACATTTTTATAAGCCCTAAATTTTGTGTATGTTTGTAAAATTAAACAGCTCTAATACCAGCTTCCTTCCAATCATGCTTGGATTCCATAAACTATAAATTTGACTTATTTTAATTGCTATATAGCACTTCAAGGGCAGTCCTATTTATTTGCTGTGCTAACAGTCATGAGGGCAAAGAATGTAAATGAAGTCAGAAAAAGAGATTTTTCTCAACATTTATTGCTATCATCTATGAATATTGCTATGAACACCACTGTCAGTGCTATCTGAGTATTACTGTGAAAACTCTTTACTGTCTATATTGTGTTAAAATGTAAATTTATTATGATAAAAAGATGGCTATTAGAGCAAGGATAATATTGATACTTTATATTATCTTTTTCTATTTTAATACTTTTGTGGTATAAAGTGTTTTCAATGATGTTCATGGTAATATTTGAAATTTTAATAAACAATGTACTATGTATATGTGGGTAAATGGCAGACATAACCACATACTATTTTCTTTTATCTGGCATAAAATTTAAGAAGAATGGAAAGAGCAGGGAAATTTTTCTTTCTAGTGGGGAAGCCTAAGTCACACTGAGAGACATTCTCAGATATGGCAAACGAATTCTGTCTTTGTTTTTTCTTTACTCTTCAAGAGAACAAGTAGTTATGAAAGTAAGTACTGCTCCTGCTGAAAGGGCGGTACAGCCCCGGGGACACTTCAGCGCCCGTAAGAGCACAGACTTCCTGCTGATGGGGTAGAGTCAAAGCCCAGGTCTCATACTTAAGGTGTCAAGAGCCAGTAACTTAACTTTTCTCTTACTTAGGATATTCACATCAGTGTACTACCTACTAGTACATGTAAAGATAGTATGAGAATTACGTGGAATAATGAGTTCAGACTACTTGACATAGGGGCAGCACATAAATAGTATCTTGCAGAATTTTTTTTTTTGAATTGAGGAAATAGTACCAACCAGAAAAGAAAAATTTAAACAGTTTCCACACTTATGTAGATAATATTGAAACTGAATGTTTCTAAATGTGCAGCATCTCAACATCTGGATGGCTTGACTGTATTTGTTTGGTCTTAGTTTAAAAATTCTCCAATATTTCCTAAAATCCAGCAACGAGTACTATCTGGTCTGATGCCCTATTTTGTTATTACCAAGAAAATTCAATTATCTAATGGTTGGGGCTGGGGAGACGGCTCAGTAGAATAAGCGCCTGCCAGGCAAGCGCAAGGGTCTGAGTTCAATCCCCGGTTCTGGAAAAAAAAAAATCTAATGGTAAAGTGGGAGAGCTTTCACATGCGTTCCATTTTTTGACCTGTAAACTTCTCCTCATTCAGCTTTCCCTCGCTCTTCAGTCAGCAAGGGCCTGCATTTGACCTCTGCTTTATTAGACATCACTGCCAGAAACCAATAATCACTGACAAAATATTGGTTCATGGCAGAAAGACTTTCTCTTCTGGGAGGATCAGAGTTCTTTAATCATTTCCTCCATGTTCTGTCATGTCCACTGTTACCTAGTGTTTGTACCAGCTTGAACCATTTAGAACTTGACAACAAATGAGTCCATCCCTAACTCTGAACCTTTTTTCCACATCATTAATAGTTTTTCTTGAATCAAATAAATATGTGTGTATCCATCTTTTATGATAAAGACACATAGGAAATGAAAAGTAGAAAGAAATCCCAAAGGAAGGCAAAGATGGGCATCAGGAGGCTCCGCTCTAAGCTCGGAGGTCTTGACAGTCGGATCAGTCATCTTCAAATAGACCTCGTTTCTTAGGTCAGAGTTTGCTTGCTGCCAAAACAAGGCAATTGGAAGACATAGCCTCAAAGATCTTTTCTACTTCACATTTCTAAATGTTCTCCAATTTACTGCAGTATATAAAGCCTGCTACGTATTTAACAAAACAGAACTGGCATGAAAATTGTGAAGCTCCTTAATAAATGATAATTATGGTACATGCACTGAAGTAAACTGTTAATATGAAGATTATTACTATGCAGTGACACAGAATTATATCCTTCAAAGCATAAAACAGAAGAATTTTATGAATCTCTTAAAAGCCTTGATGGCAAATGGAAACATAATATTTTACTGACAGGGAAAGGGCATACATTATTTATACAATCAATAGGTAACAGGAGGATCAATACTTCTAAGATGGGTTTAACAGATATGCAGAGCAAATTCTGTGATGCAAATGCAGACAAGGCTGCAAAAAGCTAGTTCAGGGTCAAACTGTCCAAGCTGTGTATGACTGCAGCACAGAGCTGAAGGACGAGGGCAGGACTCGGCCGTGATCAGCCCCTTTATACTGCTACAACAGTTTTAATTACTTTTACAATATAATTAAGGATCATCAAAATATAGGCAACATTCTATCCACTCGGTATGGCTGGTGAGAACTGCGAACATGAAATTATGTTTTTCTTACATCATTGAAATACTCTGACATCCACCGAGAGAGATTTCCATGTCATTTAGAAGCTGAGAACTTTAAGCTTGGTGAGTTTAAAAGGCAGAGTGAATGAGCGGAACTAGTTATAGTTGGCCACATGGGTATGGACACAGTGGACACGGATTCAGAGATAAAATTTCCAGTGGCTTGAGAGATCCGACTTTTACTTCTAATTGGGTATGGCCGAGTAGACTCAATTAGACATAGACCTGTCCACTGGCAAACTGGGGGATTTAAACCACCGCTTATCTTTTTGAGTTTTGTGAAACTTGAGCACTCTCTGATATGAAGAATTTCAGAGTTAATGAGAATAAAGTGCCTTTCTCCATTATAAAAAAAAAAAACACACTTTTCAGGTTAACTTCCAAAGGGAATTAAAAATCCATATTAATGAAAATATGGAAAGAATTTTATTCCATGAACCTTTGAACTTTATTTAAAAATCTCTGTAATACCATGGCATCTAATTATCACTCCTACAGCTCTATATTTTTCACTAGGAGTTCAGAGCAGTTTACAGAGTTAAAGCACTTTGACAGGAAAAAAAAGTTAACAGGGTAAAAGAAGCTGAGGTACGGGGAAGGTAAGAAAGTCGGTCATTGTTATACAACTGGAAACAAAGGAATGAAAACCATCACTTAGTGTCCTAACGAAGGGACTGGACTCAGTCGTGTTCTTCCACTTAAATTCTGTGACATCTTGCAAAATTATTTAGTGTCTTGAACCTCAGTAAATCTATGCAACACTGAACAGTCCTCTATTCAAGGTTACTGCATTGTCTGGGGGCATTGATAGTGTTATGGAATATGCTGCTTTTCTACTAAGAGATTCACTGAAGACTCAGCTGGTGGTAACTGGACAGTGAAGTCTGGGCATCCCATGCTAACTGTAAAGTACAATAAATATAAACACATTCAGAGAATTTCCTCATTACACCCTTTAATTCAGCTGAGGCTTCAGGCTTAGACGCATGCAGTGGAGTTGGATCGTGGGCATAAAGCTAAGTGCAGCTGCCTGGAGGAAGCAGAGAGAAACAATTTGGGGAAGAAGCACACTAAGAAGGACCAGGGATCAGGGGCAGAACAGCAATCCCCAGTTAGCAGGAGCAACTATGACCACAAGGGAAGACCTGAGGAACCAAGCAGAAAGCCAGGTGCTGCACACACTTGCAAGATGGCAGGAAAGGGGATGCAGTGGCTGAAGCCCTGGCATTCACGTGCAGGTCCTGAACCGCTGGACAGGAGAGTATTGAAGGATGCTGCTTGCCTGGCATGGAGACAGCTCAGTTACAGTTACAGTACAGCCCAGACTATGGAAATGCTACATCACAAAGCCAGAGAGGGACGCGAAACGTCTCAGGTTCCTTTGGGTGAAGGATGTTCGGGGGATTCCCAGCCACTACTCATAATCATGTGACAAGGTTGCTTTATAAATGCCAAGTTGGGAGGAAAAGGAAGGAGTATCAAATAACATTTAATAAAAGGCATGTTAAAAATTGTAATTTGTTTTTCTGGGGGTGAGAAATCACTTTACAACTGAGAATGTTTCTATATAACCGACCTTAAATGCTTAACTAAGGTAATGCATCATTTTTAAGCACTTATCAAAAAAAAAAAAAAAAAAAAAAGGGCAGGCTGATTTGTGCATTCATTCAGCAGGTATGTATAAATTGAGTCTCTATCCTGTCAGGCATGTACTCAATAAAGACAGCAGATTACAATCTTTTAGTCAAAAAATTAGAAAATAAATATGTTTAATTCTGGGTACCATATATTTTAAGATGGCATAAAATAACATGAGTGACAGGAATGGAAACATTGAAGATGCTAAAGTTTGTCAGGATCTCTGTAATAAGAATACAATACAATTAAAACCAAGACTACATATAGCTCAGCCTCATATAATACTTCTAATTCTTTAATATGATAGGAAAATTTATGATTTTTTTATTCATGGGTAAAATAGAAGCCTATAAAGATGTAATAGAATCAATAGGAGAAAATTAATAATTTGTTTACTCCAACTGAAGGGGCATCTAATTATCAAATTTCCATTCATGGGTGTAGCTCAATACAACAAAATCCATAACTCAATTAAAATCTAATCAATGATGGAACAAATTTTTCAGTACTTATTTTGAGTGGCACAAACAGTTATGTTGAGAGAAGTTCGTCATACAGAATCCAGTAAATGAATATATAGCCTATTCTATCACCTTTGACAACTTTTAGAAGTAGAATTCTTGAAGTAGAATTTGTAATAACTTTCACAAGGAGAGGAGGTACAGACAGTGTCCAGGAAATGTCCAAAGTCAGAGGAACTACTACCTGGATTTCACTTGAAAGCATCAACATTATCTGCTCTTAGAATACTTTATTTCTACAAGCCACGCAGCAAGGAGCCTATCTGCTAAGTTACTGTCCTCATGAAATCACTTTCCAATACATAAAACCAGATCTTTCAGGAGAAATGATTCTAAGTTTGTCATACCATAGAAGAGGGACGCTGGTGTTGTGTCCACAGATCCATTAGCAATTCTGTGCCAGTGTGGATAGAATTTCACTTGGCAAATGGGAAAATTTGGGCTTTGAAAAGTATGATAATTACAATTGATTTAGGTTTATGAGTAAGCTTAAATAAGAAAATATATGAATTTTTTGTATCAAGTTATTCGTCTTCAAAGAATGTAAGTGCTTCTATTTCTTAACTTGGAAACAGATTTAAAAAAGGGAATTTACCAAGCTTTCACCCTGCACTTCTCTGTGATGTCTACCAAGAGTAATTTAGGAACAAATAAAGAACAAATGTCTGTGGGAAAATACTGGACTCATGAGCTGCAGCAAGGCAGCTTCTCTAAGACTGGTGCCTGGGCCTCTGCATAGAGCAGCCCGGAAAAGCAGGAGGAGGGCAGCGAGGCCCCAAGACCCTGCAAGGATATGAGGTGAGAACTGCAGACTAGAGAGAGACAGTGAAGAAATGGAGGCAAATGGCAGCTTCTCCCTAATCCCGGCTCTCATAGTGAGAGATGTGGCTGAAACCTACCAAGGCACAGTGAAGAGGGGTAAGTACAGAGGCCTCCATGGAAAAAACCACCAGTGGGACAAAGCAGTAGATTCTGGGCTGCAGCGTCTGGTTAGTGGTTGCAGTTTAAACTTGCCCAGAAGAGGGCAGTTGGATTTTGGCCATTTTGGAAAGGGCCCAGTCCTGAACTTCAGGTTCAGAGCACCATGGGTTGGCTCCATCTTGGGTTTCCCAGTGGTAGGGTAGGACACAGCTGTGGGAGACACCCAGCGAAAGGGCGCTGAATTCCGGCTGGCAAGAGGCACCTGGCATGTTAGAGGCTGAATACCTTGAGTCCGATTCTCACAGCAGAAACCAGGATCAGCCTGTACCCCAGAGGACTGGAAAGTGCAGGCTTGTAAGATCATACATCAGTGCCCTGCAAGTCTACTGTTAGAGTGCCTGGGACCAGGCAACTCAGGTAGAGGCTCTATCTGCACGCCTTGTCTATGAGTGACAGCAGAGACAGGCCCTGGAGGTGAACATTTCTGTTCTCCTTTCTTGTTCTGTTTTTTTCCTTGACTGTTTTGTTTTTATGAGTATGAACATCACTTCTAGCTTTTTTTGTTGGTGGTGTTTGCTCTGTTCTTGTTTCTATTTTTTCTTTCCCTCTCTCTTGTCTTTTCCACAAGTTTTTCAATGCTTACATAATTGTGCTTTGTCCATTAGTCTTGCTTCTAATCGCTTTCTCTTCTGTAGCTCTATGTTCTCCTCTTACCACTTTTAAAGTTTCTCTCCTGAGGGAGAAATAGTTCTATTGAGAGAATATTTACTGTGTACAACTTTGTCATTTGTTTTATATTTTGTTATATAACTGCAAATCTTGTTCATATGGTTAAAAGTGGCAAACTGATAGTTAGCACATTTGGCCATTTTCTAAGCTGTGCTTGATCTGTCATTATTACTGATTGTATTCCTTTAGCCAAGGTGACATAATTGTT
>NW_004524588.1:23307295-23309122 GCF_000260255.1 Octodon degus
GGATGCAGGAAAAAATAATCCATCACTTGCAAGATGATGCAAAGATGAACAATGTGAAACTAATAGGCATCAGTGAGAATGGAGAAAATACAAATGACGTTAAAAAATATGGGCAGAAGTAATAGCAGAAAACTCCCCAAATGTGAGGAAACAATCTGATATTCAGGTAACTGAAGCATACAGAACGCCAAGTAACCTCAACCCAATTAAAAACACACTGAGACATATAATAGTCAAGATCCCAGAAATTCAGCACAAGAATAATCTACTGAAAGCCGCTAGAGAAAAAAAGCAGATCACATTCAAAGGAAAACCCATCAGAATCATGGCTGACTTCTCTTCACAAAACGTGAAGGCAAGAAGAGAATGGAGCAGAGTACTTCAAGTCCTCTATGAAAACAAATTCCAGCCCAGAGTACTATACCTTGCAAAACTCTCTTTTAAGTTTGATGGAGAAGTGAAATACTTTCATGAAAAAAGACAGCTAAAGAAGTTCATGATGACAAAGCCAACCCTACACAGGCTATGGAAAGATGTTTTAGAGGTGGACCAAAATGATCAGAACTCCACGAATGAGATCAGAAGCAACCAACTAAATAGGGCAAGAATTAAACACAGGAGAAAAAGGAGTAAATGAAAACAGGTAAATAACATGTCACTCATGAGTCAATACATCTCAATTCTAACCATCAATGTAAATGGACTCAAATCACCAATTAAGACAAATAGACTGGCACAGTGGATTAAGAAACAAAATCAAACACTATGCTGTATACAAGAAACACATTTAACTCATAAAGATATTCATAGGCTGAAAGTCAAAGGATGGAACACAATGCTACATGTCCCAGCACCTCCGAAAAAAGCAGCGGTAGCAATCCTATTCTCAGACAGTCTTAACTTTAAACCAACAATGATCAAGTGAAATAAAGAAGGCCACTATATACTGGGTAGGGGAAAAATTGAAGAGGAAGAGGTAACATCCATAAATATGTATGCACCAATCATGGGAGCACCCAACTTTATGAAGCAAATCTTAATGGACATGAAAAATCTAATATCCAATACCACAATCTTAACAGGACACCTTAAAAACCTCTTATCACCAAAGGATAGATCAACCAGACAAAAACTTACCAAAGAAATAACAGAACTGAACTAGAGTTTGAAAGAAATGGACTTGGTGGACATATACAGAGTGTTCCACACAAATACAGCTGAATACACATTTTTCTCAGCTGCTCATGGGTCATTTTCTAAAATAGACCGCATATTGGTCCATAGGTCATGCGTAAGTATATGAAAGAAAAAAAGAAATTGTCCCATGCACATTATCTGACCACAGTGCAATGAAACTGGAAATAAATGGCAATAGAAACAAGAAAAAACCCTTAAATACATGGAAATTAAATGATGCCCTACTCAGTAACCAATTGGTCACAGATAAAATTGAACAAGAAATTCAACAATTCAATGAAAATTCAAGCACAAGTTATCATAATTTATGGGACATGATGAAAGCAGTTCTCAGAGGAAAATTCATAGCTGTGAACTCACACAATAGGAAAACAGAACAGGAACAAATAAATACCCTAATGTTATACCCTGAACAACTAGAAAAGGAAGAGCAAACCAAACCCAGAGCCCAAAGACGGGAAGAAATCATAAAGATTAGAGCAGAAATTAATTCAATTGAGATGAACAAAACAATTCAAAGTATTAAAAAAGCAAAAAGCTGGTTCTTCAAAAGATTAAATAAAATTGATGAGCCCCTAGCTAACCTCATCAAAAAGCGGAAAGAAAAAATTCAAATACAAGCAATAAGAA
>NW_004524588.1:23309644-23311308 GCF_000260255.1 Octodon degus
TATTCCCTGCTCCTGGATAGGAAGAACCAACATCGTGAAGATGGCCATACTCCCAAAATTGTTGTATAGATTTAATGCAATTCCTATGAGACTACCACCAACATACCTCCCAGACCTAGAGAAAATGTTCCTAAAATTTATCTGGAAACAGAAAAGACCTAGAATAGCAAAGGCAACCCTGGCCAACAAAGACAAAGCAGGAGGCATTACAATTCCTGACTTGAAATTATACTACAAAGCTACTGTAATAAAAGCAGCATGGTATTGGCAACAAAATAGACCTGAGGATCAATGGAATAGACTAGTAGATGCAGAGGCCTCTAGGAATGCACTCGGCCACCTGATCTTTAATAAAGGGGCCAAACACACTTAATAGAAGAAAGATAGTCTCTTTAACAAATGGTGCTGGAAAAATAGGCTCTCTATATGCCGAAGATTATAACTTGACCCAGGTCTATCACCATGCACTAAACTAAAATCAAAATGGATTAAAGAAATGAGCATTAAATCAGAAACACTAAATCTCTTAGAAGAGAAAGTAGGAAGATCTCTTGAAGATATAGGGGTAGGCAAAGAGTTCATGAACAGAAACCAAATCTCACGGGAAACACTTGAAAGAATTAACAACTGGGACCTCGTCTTATTGACAAGTTTTTTCACATCAAAAGAAATTATCAACAAAGTGAAAAGACAACCCACAAACTTCAAAAAAATCCTAACTAATAAGCACTCAGACAAAGGTCTGCTCTCTAGGATTTATAAAGAACTAAAGAACATTGGGGCCCCTAAGTTTAAAGACCCAATCCAGAAAAGGGCATCTGAGATGAACACACACTTTTCAGAGAACGGAATTAAAGAAGCGAATAAATATACGAACAAGTGCTCTACATCACTAACCATCCATGAAACGCAAATTAAAACAACGCTGAGATATCATCTCACCCCAGAAAGATTGGCTATCATAAAGAAATCAATGAACAACAAATGTAGGAGAGGCTGTGGGGAAAGGGGAACCCTTCTCCACTATTGTTGGGAGTGTAGACTGGTGCAACCATTATGGAAATCAGTGTGGAGACTCCTTAGAAAGCTAGGACTGGAAATCCCATTCAAGCCTGCTATCCCCCTACTGGGAATTTTCCCAGAGGAGCTGAAAGCATCATATCATAGTGATATATGCGTACCTATGTTTATAGCAGCACAATCTGTGATAGCCAGATCTTAGAAACCAAAATGCCCGTCACATGTGGAATGGTTGAAAAAAATGTGGTACTTTTATATAATGGAGTACTACTCAGCTATAAAGAATGATAAACTTGAAGCCTTCATATTTAAGTGGATGCCGCTTGAAGATATACTTATTAGTGAAATAAACCAGACCCACATTTGTAAATATCGTATTGTCTGCCTAATATAAGGACTTACAATTCCATATATAATTAGGTTTCTAAATTTCTTCGTAAAAATATGTAAATACTTATTTCTATTTTTATATAATTATTTTTCCTTCATATTCTGTAAGGACTTAAAGTGCAACATATCAATATCTGATGGAAAATACCTGTTCCAGGATATGCCAAAATGTTTGATATTTCAACAGATAGAGTAAACTGAACTGCATATATTGCAGGTTAATAATTAGCTTCTCGGAGTGAGACGACCCAGGC
>NW_004524588.1:23311408-23325095 GCF_000260255.1 Octodon degus
ATGATTATAATAAATATTAAATGTAATAAATTCAATAATATCTCAACATCCAAAGCATATAGGTGACACTAATATCCAGGCATTCACTACTGTAACTGAAGCATTTCCTGGATATTGTTCAGAGTTTATCGGTACGGTCAGTGTGGGTTGCAGGGCTCTCGGGGGCAGAAAGCTAGGTGTGGAAGCCCTGGAGTGCTAGCGCGCCCCTAGACACCTCTGCTCTGAATTCGACATGGCTGAATAGAGGAAAGTCACGTTGGAGAGTTTCTGAGAAAATCAACTAAAACCTCTGCATTTGCCCTACGAAGCCTTGCCCCTCACACTCACGGCAGAATTATAAAACTGGTGATTGAACAATTGCACATTTTTCTATCAGCTTTTTTAAAAATCCCAATGTTCTATGTGGTACTTGTGCAAATTCATTTACAGAGCAATGAAACTTTTTTTTTCTTTCCAGATACAGGCACAGCATATATCCCCACTCATGAGGCTACTTAGTATGCTGTCCCCAGTTCCCCTGGCAAAAAATCACATCTTAGTGTGCCTACCACAGAGAACGGTGCCTTCCAATTAGCTGTCATGGTGGGGGTGAGGCAAATCAGCGTTTCCATTTCCAGAGAGCACCCTTAAGCTAACAGGGTTACTCAACGTTTTGCATCAGACAGGAGGCTAAAATTGTTTGAAACTCTCTGAAAAATTTAACTGTGAAATTTAAAAATAGATTCCTAAGGGAAGCATTATTCTCTTCTAATCATCTTTGCCACATAAACCTAAATTTATATACCTTAAATGCAGCAGCAAACTGAACAGAAAAGAAGCCTATTAAAATCAAAATGTCTCAGAGGAAATCTTATTCTGATTGACCTAGGATCAATCAATTATGTCTGATCAATTCTCCACATTTTGTCCTGACAGGAAGCTGCAGTTGTTTATTCAGATTTCTGTGTTCAAAGAAATTAATAATATTTCACCTGTGTATTCATAATAATATCGTCCTTAGGAAATGACTGAGACAGTAGCTTGTGAAGTGGAAGGCAGATTCCAGAAGTGGATGGCAACGAAGGGCATACCAGTGTCCTCTAAAATTCTTATATAGGGTCTAAGTTTAAAATTATTCCAGTTTTGCTAAAAGGAATAAAACTGAGGGTCCTTCTTTGAAGAAATACTGACCTTTAAATTTTATTCATATCTATTTACTAGCTAACATCTGCATCAAAATAATAAGGCCTTTGAAATAATTCAGGATTGAAGTCAAGAATGAGAGGCAGTGACTCGCAACTTCTGAAAGCTTCACCCTCCTCAGTGGAGCCTTCCTCTGATTTCACTGAATTCAGAGGTGTGAAAATGTATGCAAAGAGTTTGCACAAACAGTAAAGGGCTGCCCTTTACAAAACTGCAAGGAGAAATTACTCTGCTAAATCATTGAAAGTCAGTGTTTTGGAAAGGAAGTCTGATCTGCAAAAACATTGATTTTGAGATGTTGATAAACAAAGGCGTGGCGCTCCACAGGTCCTGCAGGAGTGACGAGGTCACCAGGCACTGGTTCTTGGAGCAACCTTCCTTGGTCTAATTGCTGTAATTGCTTTGTGAAAGTTTTAAATTGTATCTCCTTATTTCTCTGCTATCCTTGGTATTGCTGTCAGCCTACTGTTCTTAAAACATGGTTTCATTTTATCTTTCATTTATCTAAATTTCAAGTTCCTTGTTTCTCTGGTGAAGTATAAACTGGAGATTACACACCAGCCAATATTTGCTTCATTTTCCCTGACAGTATTTCTCTCCCTGACTCCTTGGCACAAACTCTGACATGAGGCAATGCAACCCACTCCCACCACCCGCGTGTGGTGCTCACTGTGGCCTCCTGTTGTTCAGTGTATTTCAAAAAACACTGCATACAAATGGCCTCTTCACTGCTGTGCAGTCACCTGCAATTGTCTTATTCCATCACCTATTTAACTATGTGAATATTCTGCAAAATGAGGCAAAGATTTGGAAGTCAGAGACTTGTTTACATCTCATTTCCAAACTTGTCAACAGGGAAAACTTTGGCAAGCTGAAACCTACCTATCTTTATCAACATGAGATCAACTTTTACCTTTGAAAGTTCAAAAATTCAAACTACCTACCATAGCATAAAATGTACTAGGTCCAGGAACTAGCACACAATAAATTTTGAATAAAGTTTGCTCTTCATTGTGTGAATTATTCGTGCTGTTATTTTAAAATATTTTCCAGCATTATATTTGATTTTCTGATTGTCTTACAGGCATTATTCTGTGTTATCCTGTATACCATGACTACACATCTTGAGCGATTTGTTCTTTTTCACATATAAGGAAACACAATTCAAACTTTTCCATATCTGAATCCTGGAATTTGTTAATATGCTAACTTGTAAGAAAAGGATGTAAAGAAGACATTCAGATTAGATTGCCAACCTGGAGACTCTACTGGATTATTCAGCATCTCAGTGGAATACAAGGATCCTAAGAAACAGAAGAGGGAGGCAGGAGAGTTAGGGGAAGAGAGAAGGTGGCAATGGAGTCAAAGGGTTTTTGCTGATGACCTTGAAGATGGAGGAAAGAATCAGGATCTAAACAGGGATGTGCTCTAAAAAATGTTGAAAATAACAGCAACAACAAAAGACTCCCCTGAATGCCTCCAAAAAGGTGAATATCTTGACTATAGGTGAAGGAGATTATATTGGAATAGCCAACAGAACTGAAAGATAATAAATTTGTGCTAGGGCTGGCGAGATATCTCAGGGCATAAGTGCCTGCCTGGCAAGCACAAGGTCCAGAGTTTGATCTCCAGCACATACATACACATGTACACACACATACAGAACACATTTGTGTTGCACAGGCCACTGCATAGTAACCTACCATGACAGCACAGGAAACTAGTATGATCCATTTATTCACAGTAACACCCAGAAAAAATGGTGGCAAACAGTAGTATTCAATAAGGCTGTATTTACTTATCGAACCACTTTAATTCTGCCTCCTGACCAGGCTATATGAGAAAAGATAGAATGGGCATGATTGGAGAACAATTTCCTTCTTCCTGCAGTTCATGTAAATAAACAGTGATCCTGACTGCATGCATGTTTATTGCACTATAAAGACAATTTTAAAGGACACATCATTAAAATATCCCAGATCAAGCCTGGAGTCCCAGCTTTACTTCTAATACCTGTATGATCCTTTAAGAGCTTTCTTCAATATGTTCTGGGACAAGTGCATCATCTCGTATAGTACCCATTCACGTAAAATTCTTCAACCTTTTGGTCAGTTCCCATTACTCTAGGGATCCCTGTACTTCCAAGAAATCATGTTTCTTTACACCGATATTTCAGTGATTACCCAGAGTGCTAAGAATCACATGATAAAGTGCTTGTGGAGAAAGACACATGCACCAAAGCACAGCTCCAGCAGCTAAAGCATGGCCTGTCTTGGTATTCACAGTTTAAGGCCATAGGTGACAGCTCCTGCAAGACGTCCTCTGCAAATGGTGACGGTAGAAAAAAATTCTTGAGTTGAAGGCACAGTAGGGCAGTTTGCACTCATTTTGCCACTAGTTCTTAGACTTCAGCCCCCAAGGTAGTGTCGAGACCCGACGTGCAGGAATCCTGAGTTAACATGCAAGCACTCTGTACCTGTCCTGTCTGGCAGGTGCCTTGCTACCAAGAAGACTTGAAGCGCAGACGATGCAAATGAACCTGGACTTCATTTTATAGCGGCAAACCATGACAAAAAATGGCTTCATTATGATGTTTACTATTAATTAAAATCTTACATATTAGGTACCTAATAAAGTACCAAGTACAATGGAGGTAATTAATACAAGGAAAACATTTATCTTAAGTGGAATACATATTAATAGCCCAAAAGAAAAATACTCCTTTTTTATCCTTGGAAAATGTTCAGGTGGAATTGTTTATCTGTGTCATTTCTACCAATTCTTTGACCGATTCAGAAAAAAGGATCGGTGTTGGTTTTCTATACCCAGAAGTGCGCTTAAGAGCAAGGTAATTCCTGACTAGCCACGTGGAAGGCGCCGCCCAGTCTGCAAGCACACATCACTTATTACAAGCTAGGCCGTCAGAACGTTCCAGAAGCTGCAGTGCTCAGCCTCACGCGTCCTTGGATGCTGTTGACGGGCAAGATTTACTGAGCCCCGACTTACAGTACAGAAGTCAGCAGCCAATTCTCAAGACAAACTATTCCTACATATATTTTTTTTTTCTGTGATATGGTACAGGAAAAACAAAACAAAAAAAACCTTCATTCCATATGGCTACTGTCTTAAATCATCAAAAAATAATTAATGCAATGGAAACTAAAATTGGCTACAACTGCATATTAGCCCAGATTTAATGAGTTGTGAAAAATGCAATAAATTATATAAATCACACATTTCCATTAATTAATGTACTGTAAAAACTTGTAGGTAGCCTGGGAAAATAACAAGTTCTATTTTAGATGTTAGAAAGCATGTTTTTAGTAATTTTGAGATAAATAGAATTTTAAGCTAATTTATCTAAAAATTTATCTACAATGTATCTAAAAATTTATATATTTTGCCTCATTATAACTTTAATTATATGTTTATCAATATTCTATGTTAAATTTTATTAGTAAATGTAAACTCTTTTTCAGGTACCTAACACTCTTGTTAAGCTGATAGACACATTATGTCCCAGTAAGCGTTAGTTATTTTTAAGTATTCAAGCCAGTATTTGTAACACAAGCCTATAATCCAGTACTCTGAGAGGCTGAGCAAAAAGATGCAAAATTAGAACACAACATAGGAAGGCCAGCCAAATAACTCAGCGGATTAGTGCCTGCAAGCAGGCGCAGGGGTCGGGTTCAATCTCCGGGCCTGCTGTGCTGGCCCCGCCCCCGGGCCATGCTGAGGCAGCGAATGAGACCGGGCGTGGTGGTGCGTGCCTGTAATCCCAGCACTTAGGATGCTGTAAACAGGAGGATCAGTAGGAGTCCAATCTACGCAGTGACCCTGTAGACCCTGTAAACCCTGTCATAAATACAAAACAAAAACCCCCACAACATAGGCAATTTAGCAATTTAATGAGATCCTGTCTCAAAAAATTCAAAAAGGGCTGGAGATGCAGCTCGTGTGAAGGTCCCAAGTTCAATACCTAGTACCATACAAAGGTAAGCATTTTCTACTTGTCTTTTAGGCATTTAGAGCTCTATACTGGGGACATATGAACACTTCCTATATAAAACTTGCTGTGATATCACAATACGTAACATACTACTAACCATGGGGGAGAAGGAGGGTAGAGAGAAGATAAGAGAGAAATCCTGTCATTTGAAATGAACCTGGAGTGAATTAACAGTTCTACTGAAAAAATGATGGAAGATTCTGGCTATGCTTTTGGACTCAAGATAGGTATATTAGCTGTATCAAGCAAAGCATAGGCAACTGGTTCCTCTTCTTATTAGTGATATTTACTTATTAATTTATGTATGTCTATTATTTCCTAATTGCTGCATTAAGTTTCACAGATTTTACTGCAGTATTTGAAACACTGTGTGTCACTAATGAAAATAAGAATTTCACTTGTTTAGAACACTTCCACATATGTTTATATGTGAATCCTTATAAACACAGAAAATGTTCAACTGCCACTAATTGACTTATTAATGCGCTATCAAATTTCTAAAACCTTGGTGTCAATTACTGTCATTATGACATGCATCAAAGGAAAAGAATTTAATTCTTAAAATAAACTTGGAGTTCAGAGAAGGACTCCTCAGGAAAATGATATCAGAGCTGAGATGTGACACAGTGAGTGAAAGACACCGGGAAAATCTGGGAGATGAGCAGTGCAGGCAGCAGGCAGAGCAACTCCCAGGGGCCACAGAGTGTGGTGGGCACAGGCGAAGTGCTGAGAGGCAGGTGCAGAGCACTGGGCGGGGGAGGCCAGGCCAAACAAGGGCAGGCAGTCAGGACAGAGCAGAGAGAGGGAGGGGAGGGTCAGTGTTGAAAGCAACCGGGAGAGTGGCAGAGATTCGGGGGCAGGGAGGAAGGTCCAACATCAGGAGCAGTAACAGAGGTGAGACAATATCTCTTTGTTTCACTGTTATTTATTTATTTATTTATTTTGTGATACCAGAGATTAAACTCAAGACCTTGTGCTTGCCAGGCATGCACTTAATCTACTGAGCTATCACCCCAGCTCTTCAATGTTAAATTAATGTCTAGTACGATGTATGCTTTTTTTTTCTATAAAAAGACATCGATCAAGCATATAGACAATTACAATACACGGAAAATTAATAATATGAACATCTGTATACTATTTTGGGACCACAGAACCAACCATATGCCAGTTTTCTTTCTTATCAGTAAGCAAAACACACACTCCTACTTCATGGAGATAAAGAAACAGGTTTATATATCTTTCTCTCTTTATCGATTACTTGTGAGATCAATACAAATCCTTTCTTATTTCACAGATGAAAAAACAATCTACTCAAGACTTTCCTGCTAGGAGCTTGTATTTCAACCAGAATTTTGAGCTTCAAGTCACAAAACCATTGTTCAAATAATTTGTCAGTACAGAGAGATTGAGGTCAAATCATTCAGAGAAGAATCCAGAAATGCTTCATGGGAAGCACAGCATGTGCTTTATAACTTGAAAGACAGTGAAGCTGTCAGTACCCTCAGAAGTAAGAACGCAGTCTGGGTAGTTCTATGTCAGAAGAGGCAGAGAGTGCAGGACATCACCAATTGGCTGCAGGAAAGTTTGAGACAATGGCTGGAAATACAGGCCGAGCCCAGTGTGGAAGTCTCTATTTTGTCTATCAGCAGATAAAACTGTTTCTGCTTTAATAATGAGTGCTTTCTCTGTTTATATTTTGGTGTATGGAGATAAATATGGGTCTAGAGCTCACATTCTGCATGGCTATCATCGATTTTTCTACCATCTTTTTTTTTTTTTTTTTCAGTAATGCTTTCTAGCTCTTTCATTCTTTGGACTAAGAGATTCTGTGATTCTATATTCATGAATGTGTATAATCCATTGGTTATACCAAGATTTTTCCAAAAAAAGTTACTTTTCTCCATCATGCCTGTGGCTCCTTGTTAAAGACTGGACAATAGGAAACAGGCACATAGGTCTTTTGCAAGTGGGATGGGACCCTAGAGATGTAGAGAGTGGAAGAAAGCATGGGAAGGGCAAATTTTAAAAAGACACAGGCTCCCCTGCACCTGCTGGATTCCTCTGGATCCAGCCCAGGCCTGGTGTGTGAGTGAAACCTTCAGCCATGCTCTCGGGACCCCTCCGAACCCCTCCAGAACCAGCCCAGGTCCACAGTGTGAGTGAGAACTTCTGCCGTGCTCTCCTGACCTCCTCCAGACAGCCCAAGCCCAGGCCCAGGGGGTGTGTGGGAGAGCTTCCCCACTCCCCTGTATCCCCTGCACCCTTCAAAACCCAGCTCAAGCCCAGCATGCAAGTGAGACCTTCAGCCATGTTCTCGGGAGCCCTCCATATTCAGCATACGCCCAGGCCCAGCAAGTGTGTGGGAGAGCTTCCGCACTCCTCTTTGCCTGCTGGATCGCTATGGACCCAGCCCAGGCCCACTTGTGAGTGAGTCCTTCCCTCCTGCTCTCTGAAGCCCTCAAGACTCAGCCCAGGCTTGGCAAACAGGCCTGGTATGAAACTGCAGCTGAACTCCCTGCACAGAGGCAAGGGGCCAAACCACCCAGCTAATCCAGGAGCAGAGCATTTGGCCAGAAGGGCACAACAGGTTCACTTCCATGGACTGCAGAAGGAACAAGCTGAGCACAGCAGCCAGACCTGAGCCAGGCACAACTGGATGAATTCAAACTTCATAGATTTGCACCTGGTAAGCAGAGGCACTTTATTAGGTCCAGATCTATAAAAGCATCCCCCCTCTTTCTCTCTTGATTGAGGGAGGGGAAAAAAGGTATCCGGAGTGAACTAGTCTGCATGGAAAACACCAGGTACATCAAGGGGAGGAGATCAGGTGGAAATAGCTTAAATACAAGTTCCCAATGTAATATCTGCTTAGCTATATAGACATAATGATTGCTATTACTGTCTAAAATACAAACCCACTAGTTACAAAAAGTTTATCAACTGCTAAATATCATTACTCATTATAAGTGTGCCTTATTGTAATTCTGTAAATACAAAACAGTAACTGCCTTAATCATATAATCTCTACTGGTTAAGAATTTCAGTGTGTGCTAAGGTTATAACTGCACCAAAGCTCTATATGAAAGGTCAGAGGTCAGTGCTATACAAAATGACAAAGAGAAGGAGCAAAAGGCAATCTCAGGCTCCAAACACACCCAAAACAAATGCAGAAGAAACTAGCATAGAAGAAATTGGGAATAACACAAATGAAATGTCTGAATTAATAGCATCTGAAGTAAAGAAACAACTTCAGAAAGGTAGAGAGGAACTAAGATCAGAAATCTCTAAAAATAAAAAAAAAAATCTCTTATTTAATAGCGTCTGAAGTAAAGATTCAAATGCAGAAACATACAGAGGAAATTAGACCAGAAATGATCTCTGAAGAAAAAAAGGAAGGCTAAATACAATGAAAGAATTAATAACTCCTTCTTAAGAAGACACTGATTAAAAAATAGAGATTAGAAAAACAATGGAATCCCTCAATGAGCAACTTAGGAAAGAAACAGATCGCATGAAGTGGAGTCAAAGAGATACAGAGGAAATTAAAATCTCAATCACAAGCTTGCAAAACCAGTTGAGTGAAAGTGAAGATAGAGTTTCAGATTTTGAAGATGGTATCATAGCTAGGGAAAAGATAAGAAAAGATCTCTTGAAAACAACTAGGATGCAGGAAAAAATAATTCATCACCTGCAAGACGATGCAAAGATAAACAGTGTGAGACTAATAGGCATCAATGAGAAAGATGAAGTCAATACAAATGATATAAAAAGAATATGGGCAGAAGTAATAGCAGAAAACTTCCCAAATATGAGGAAACAATCTGATATTCAGTTAACAGAAACATACAGAACTCCAAATAACATCAACCCAATTAAAAACACATCAAGACATATAATGGTCAAGATAGCAGAAATCCAGCCCAAGAATAATGTACTGAAAGCCTCTACAGAAAAGAAACACATCACATTTAAAGGAAAAGCCATCAGAATAATGGGGACCTCTCTTCACAAACCATGAAGGCGAGAAGAGCATGGAGCAGAGTACCTCAAGTCTTCCATACTCTACATCATCGATCACTTTCCTCTTTGGCAACATAATCTCCTTGATCAGAAAATTTGGGACACTACCGAGTTACATGATGTTATAGTACAAGTTCTCATATGTCCTGAGTCTTATTGACCTTGGAAGGCTAGGGTCAAGATGTTGGCTTTCCTTGTGGCCCTCTTTTTACTCTAATTTTGGTCTGCAAACTTAGGTTGTTAACCATCCAGAAGACAAGCTTATTGTTATTACCATACAACCTAGACTGTTAAGGTTAGCCTCACTATCTGTCTGAATATCAAACATCTTAGGCATAACATGGAACAGGTATTTTTCATCAAGTATTGATATGTTGGACTTAAGTCCCTATGGAATATGATGAAAAAACATTTAAAAAGTAGAATATATTTTAAAAATAGGCATAAAGAATTATATACTTCTTATCTTTACATATAAGTCCAAAAAATCTAACCATATACAACCTTGAAGTAGGACACTCCCACAACATTCTTTTTCCTATCTCTTGCCTTCATTCACAACCCCCTACTTTTTGAACAATCATCTACCCAAGGGACAGCACAGTAGCAACCGGCATGTCATGAGAAGCAACCCATATTCAGAAGACTACAATGACAGGCACTCCAAACATGAACCTACTATTACAGATTACCATCTTCAGTGCAGTTGCTTACTTCACAGGTATCAGTATATATAGTTAGTCAGGGTGAGAATCTTTCCAATTAACTGCTAGATTCAATAATCTTCTGGAGATTCTCATGAACATTGCTTTGCTCATCTTCCACGTATAACTGTATGGCTTGACATTGTCACGTTTCCTAGCTCTTCTCCTTTCTCTTTCTTAATTAGTTAGTCCTGGGGTTCTTGCTTTCCTTTTATTTGTATTATAGCTTTCTATTTGTATTTCTTCTTTTGAGTTCTTATACTAGGGAAACTATATGATATTTACACATGAGTGTCTGGTTTATTTAACTTATGAGTATGTCTTCAAGTGGCATCCACTTCAATAAAAAAGGCTTCAAGTTTATAATTCTTTGTAGCTGAGTAATACTCCATTGTGTAAAAGTACTACATCTTTTTCAACCATTCCTCAGGTGATGGGCATCTTGGTTGTTTCCAAGATTTGGCTATCACAAATTGTGCTGCTATAAACATAGGCACACATATATCACTATGATATGATGATTTAAGATCCTCTGGGAAAATTCCCAGTAGAGGAATAGATGGTTTAAATGAGATTTCCAGTCCAACTTTTCTAAGGAATCTCCACACTGACTTCCATAACGGTTTCACCAGTCTACGTTCCCACCAGCGGTTGAGAAGGGTTCCTTTTTCCCCACAGCCTCTCCAATATTTGTTAATGGTTCATTTCTTTATGATAGCCATTCTTTCTGGGGTGAGATGACATCTCAATGTTGTTTTAATTTGCATTTCACAGATGACTAGTGATGTGGAGCATTTTTTCATATATTTATTTGCTTCTTTAATTTCATCCTCTGAGAAGTGTGTGTTCATCTCACATGCCCATTTCTGGACTGGGTCTTTAAATTTTGAGGCCCTAGTGTTTTTTAATTCTTTATAAATTCTAGAAAGCAGACCTTTGTCTGAGTACTTATTTGTCATGATTTTTTCCAAGTTAGTGGCTTGCCTTTTCACTTTGTTGGTAATTTCTTTTTATGTGCAAAATCTCAGTAAGAGCAGGTCCCAGTTGTTAATTCTTTCATCTGTTTCCTGTGTGATTTGATTTTTGTTCATGAAGTCTTTGCCTACCCCTATGTCTTCAATAATTCCTCCTACTTTCTCTTCCAGAAGATTTAGTGTCTCTGCTTTAATGTTTAGATCTTTCATCCACTTTGACTTTAGTTTAGTGCATGGTAATAGACCTGGGTCAAGTTTTAGTTTTGGGGCATGCAGAGAGCCAGTTTTTCCAGCACCTTTTGTTAAAGAGGCTATCTTTCTTCCAGTGAGTATGTTTGGCCCCTGTGTCAAAGATAAGGTGGCTGAATGTGTTTGTAGGGGATTCAGCATCCTCTAATCTATTCCACTGATCCTCAGGTCTATTTTGTTGCCACCAACATGCTGATTTTATCACAGTAGGCTTGTAGTATAATTTCAAGTCAGGAATTGTAATGCCTCCTGACTTGTCTTTATTCCTCAGCATTGCCTTTGCTATTCAAGGTGTTTCTGGTTCCAAATAAATTTTAGGAATGATTTCTCTAGCTCTGTGAGGTATTTTGGTGGTAGTGTGATAGGGATTTCATTAAATCTGTACAGCAATTTGGGAGTATGGCTATCTTTACAATGTTGGTTCTTCCTATCCAAGAGTATGGAATATCTTTGCATTTTTCTGAAATACTCTACGATCTCTTTTTTAAGAGTACTGTAATTTTCCTTGAAAACTTCTGTAGTTAGATTAATTCCAAAGTATTTCATTTTCCTCAGAGCCATTGTAAAAAGTATTGTTTCTATAATTTCCCTCTCAGTGTGTTTGTTATCTGTGTATAGGAATGCTATTGACTTTTGGGTATTGACTTTATAACCTTCTATGGTACTGAATTTCTGTATTAATTGTAGTAGCTTCTTGGTGGAGTTTTTTGAGTCTTCCAAGTAAAGTATCATGTCATCTGCAAATAATGATAATTTAACTTCTTCTTTACCTATTCATATTCCTTTTATTTCTTTCTCTTGTCTAATAGCTCTAGCTAATGATTCCAGAATTATATTGAATAGGTGTTGTGATAGAGGACATCCTTCTCTTCTACCAGATCTAAGAGTAAAATATTTCAGTTTTTCCCCATTTAGAATTATGTTAGCCATTGGATTTTCATAAATGGCTTGTAGAATTCAGCTGTGAATCCATCCAGACCTGGACTTTTCTTTGTAGGTAGGTTTTTAATTACATCTCGTATTTCATTGGCTATTATTGGGGTATTGAGAGTGGTTATACCTTGTCGATTCAGTTGTGGTAGTTTGCACCTTTCTAGGAATCTGTCCATTTCATCTGGGTCTTCTATTCTGTCAGAGTAAAGATTCTCGAAGTAGCTATTTATAATCATCTGAATTTAGACTAGGTCTGTGGCAATTACACCCTTTTCATTTCTTATTATTTGTATTTGAATTTTTACTTTCCACTTTTTGATGAGGTTAGCTGGGGGCTCATCAATTTTATTTAATCTTTTGAAGAACCAGCTTTTTGCTTTTTAAATTCTTTTGTTTTCTTCATCTCAATTGAATTAATTTCTGCTCTAATCTTTATGATTTCTTCCTGTCTTTGGGCTCAGGGTTTGGTTTGTTCTTCCTTTTCTAGTTGTTGAAGGTGCAGCATTAGAGTATTTATTTGTTCCTGTTCTGTTTTCCTAATGTGTGAGTTCACAGCTATGAATTTCCTGCTGAGAACTGCTTTCATCGTATCCCATAACTTCTGATAAGTTGTGCTTGAATCTTCATTGAATTGTAGATATTGTTGAATTTCTTGTTTAATTTCATCTGTGACCCATTGGTTGCTGATTAGGGTGTCATTTAATTTTCATGTATTTAGGGTTTTTTTCTGGTTTATTTTGTCACTTATTTCCAGTTTCATTGCACTGTGGTCAGATAGTATGCATGGAATGATTTCTGTTTTCTTACATATACTTAAGCATGATCTATGGACCAGTATGTGGTCTGTTTTAGAAAATGACCCATGTGCAGCTGAGAAAAATTTGTATTCAGCTGCGTTTGTATGGAACACTCTGTGTATATCCACTAAGTCCATTCATTTCAAACTCTGGTTCAGTTCTGTTATTTCTTTGCTAAGTTTTTGTCTGGTTGACCTATCTTTTTGCCATAAGGGGGTGTTAAGGTCTCCTGTTAAGATGTGAAATTTGATAGATTTTTCACGTCCATTAAGATTTGCTTTATATAGTTGGGTGCTCCTATGTTTGGTGCACACATATTTATGAGTGTTATCTCTTGCTCTTGAATATTTCCCCTAACCAATATATAGTGGCCTTCCTTATTTCACTTGATAATTCTTGGTTTGAAGTTGAGACTGTCTGAGAAGAGGATTGCTATCCCTGCTTTTTTCTGAGGTGCTGGAGCATACAATATTGTGTTCCATCCTTTGACATTCACCCTATGAATGCCTTTATGATTTAAATGTGTTTCCTAATTCACTGTGCCAGTCTATTTCTCTCAATTGGTGAATTGAGTCCATTTACATTGATGGTTAAAATTGACACATATTGACTTATGATTGACATGTTATTTACTTGTTGCCATTTATTCTTTTTTCTCCTGTGTTTAATTGTCTGCCCTATTTGGTTGGTTGTTTCTGATCTCATTCGTGGAGTTCTGATCATTTTGGTCCCTCTCTAGAACATCTTTAAGTAGCGTGGGTTGGCTTTGTCATCATGAATTGCTTTAGTTGTTCTTTGTTATGAAAGTATTTCTCT
>NW_004524588.1:23326210-23359455 GCF_000260255.1 Octodon degus
GTGTGATTCCCAATTTGTTCTCTGTTAGCATCCTCTGCACTTGTTATGGGTGGGTTTGGGTTCTGAGATTACATTTTTCTGCTTCCCATTGTCATTTTGTGTAGCACTGACTTCTGACCTTTGTTGTAGAGCTTTGGTGCAGTTATAACCTTAGCACCTACTGAAGTTCAGGTGCAGATCTACAAAGTTAGGATTTATCCAGTTGTGCCTGGCTTGGTTCTGACTGCTGTGCTCAGTTCCTTCCTGCTGCTGCCCTTGTTAGTGAACCTGTTGTGCCTCTCTGCAAAGATGTTCTGCTCCTGGACTAGCTGGGTGGTTCTGTCCCCTATGCTCTCTGCAGGGATTGTAGCTGCAGGGTTTCGTCTCAGGCCTGTATGGCAGGCTTCAACTGAGTCTGGATGGGACAAAGTAGAGAAGGGCGTAGAGGCAGCTATCCCACACACTCACTTGGCCTGAGCTAAGACTGGATCTGGGGGTTCCCGGAATGCAGCAGAAATTCCTACTTGATGGAAGGGGGGTGCTACAGAGTGGTGGGGTGCATCCCAAGGGTGTGGAAGAGGGTCTCATCCATGCTGCACCTGGGCTGGGATCAGTAGATCCCACCGGCACAGGGTAGCAGGAAACTCTGCCACACCCTCACCAGGCTAGGACTGGAGCTCAGAAAAGTCTTTTGACAAAGTCCAATACTCATTCATGTTTAAAGGCCTACAGAAAATTGGAATAGATGGTCTCTACTTCAATCTGGTAAAAGCCATTTATGAAAACCCAACAGCTATCGTAATTCTAAATAGGGAAAAACCTGAAACCTTTCACTCTCAGATCTGTTACAAGACAAGTATGTCCTGTATCTCCACTCCTATTCAATATAGTTCTAGACTCATTAGCTAGAGCCATTAGACAAGAGAGGGAAATAAACTAAATTAGAATAGGTAAAGAAGAATTTAAACTATCATCATTTGTAGATGACATGATACTATACTTAGAAGACTCGAAGAACACCAAGACGCTACTAGAAATAATACACAAATTCAGTACCATAGCAGGATACAAAGTCAATACCCAAAAGTCAATAGCATTCTTCTACAGAGAAAACAAATACATTGAGAGGGAAATTCCAGAAATAACACCTTTTCCAATAGCACCATGGAAAATTGTCGGGCGCTCGTTGAAATCACACGCGAGTCAGATGGTGCTTAAGCTTCTCTTTATTCTTCTCTCCCCCGAACTTCTCCCCGGAACTACTACTCAACCGAACTACTTCGCCGAACTACTTCCCGAACTCCTCCGCCGAACTACCCCGGACCTTCCGTAACATCCTCTTTTATACTCCCCAGGACCAATCAAATAAGGCTGCGTGTCTTAAACCGGCCAATGGGCAAGTGCCTGGTGGTAACAGCTCTTAGCCAAATAGGATGTGCCAGCAGAGGTTAAGCGTAGCTCTGGAAATCCCCCATGGGGGAGGGCAAGCATGTAGGGTGCCGGCGCCCAACAGAAAATGATATACCTTGGAATTAATCTAACTGAAGAAGTCAAAGATCTATTCAATGAAAATAACAATACTCTGAAAGAAAAGAGATTGTAGAAGATTTCAGAAAATTGAAGGATATTCCCTGCTCCTGGATAGGAAGAACCAACATTGTGAAGATGGCCATACTCCCAAAATTGCTGTACAGATTTTATGAAATCCCTATCAAACTACCACCAACATACCTCCCAGACCTAGAAAAATCATTCCTAAAATTTATTTGGAACCTAAAAAGACCTAGAATTGTAAAGGCAATCTGGGGGGGAAAAGGCAGGAAACATTACAATTCCTGACTTGAAATTATATTACCAAGCTACTGTGATAAAATAAGCATGGTACGGGCAACAAAAGAAACTTGAGAATCAGTGGAATAGATTAAAAATGCAGAAGCCTCTACAAACACACTCAGCCACCTTATCTTTGACAAAGGGGCCAAACATACTCACTGGAAGAAAGATAGCCTCTTTAACAAATGGTGCTGCAAAAACTGGCTCTCTACATGTCGAAAACTAAAATTTGACCCAGGTCTATCACCATAAACTAAACTAAAGTCAAAATGGATTAAAGATCTAAACATTAAAACAGAAACACTAAATCTCCTGGAAAAGAAAGTAGGAGGAACTCTTAAGTACATAGGGGCAAGCAAGCAGTTCATGAACAAAATTAAATCATACAGTAATATTTGAAAGAATTAACAACTGAGACCTCCTGTTATTGAGAAGTTTTTGCATGTCAAAAGACATTACCAACAGAGTGAAAAGACAGCCCACAAATTTGGAAAAATTCTTAACTAATAAGCACTCAGAAAATAGTCTGTTCTCTAGAATTTATAAAGAAGTAAAAAACAATTGGGCCCCAAAATTTAAAGACTCAGTCTGGAAGTGGGCATCTGAGATGAACACACACTTCTCACGGGAAGAAATTATAGAAGCAAATAAATATATGAAAAAAATGCTCCACATCCCTAGCCATCTGTGAAATGCAAATTAAAACAACACTGACATATCATCTCACCCTAGAGAGAATGGCTGTCATACAGAAATCAACTAAGAACAAATGTTGGGCATTGCCCATTGCTGGTGGGCATGTAGACTGATCTAATCATCATGGAAATCAGTGTGGAGATTCCTTAAAAACTAGGACTGGAAATCCCATTCAAAGAAGCTATCCCCCTACTGGAAATTTTCCCACAGGAACTGAAAACATCATATGATGGTGATATATGTGCACCTATGTTTATAGCAGCACAATTTGTGATAGCCAAATTTTGCAATAATCAAAATGCCCATCACCTGAGGAATGGATGAAAAATTTTGGTATTTTTATACAATGGAGTATTACTCAGCTATAAAGAATGATAAACTTGAAGCATTTATATTTAAGTGGATGCCAGTTGAAGATATATCCATAAGTGAAATAAACCAGATCCACATGTTTAAATATTGTATTGTTTCCCTAGAGTAAGGACCCCAAAGAAGAAAAAAAAAATAGAAAGGTATAACACAATTAAAAGGAAAGCAAGAACTTAAGGATTAAACAATGAAGAGAGGGAAAGGAGAAAAGCTAGGAAATATGGCAGGGGAGAACCATACATTTATATGCACAACATGGGTAAGGCTATGATCCTGAGAAATATCAGCAGGTTTTTGAAACTAGCAGTTAATTGGCAGGATTCTCACCCTGACTGACTATATATCTTGATACCTGTGAACTAAGCAACTGCACTGAAAATAGCAATGTTTAATACTAGGATCATTGTTGGAATGCCTGTCTCTGTGGCCCTCTAAGTTCGTACTGCTTTTCATATCATATCCATTACTATTATACTGTCTCACAAGTAAATGTTTGTTTAAAGTAAAAGGGCAGGGGCCAAGGAGATGGCTCAGTAGAATAAGTGCTTGCCTGGCAAGCACAAGGGCCTGAGTTCAATCCTCAGTTCTGCCAAAATAAAATAAAATAAAATAAAATAAAATAAAATAAAATAAAATAAAATAAAATAAAATAAAATAAAATAAAATAAAATAAAATAATAAAGGGCTGGGGAGATGGCTCGGTAGAATAAGAACTTGCCTGGCAAGTGCAAAGGCCTGAGTTCAATCCCCGGTAAAAAAAAAAAAAAAAAAAAAAAAAAACTTTGGGTAAAATACAGGGTAATAAATGAAAACAAGTGAGAAGAAAAAGTCATAGGACTGTCCTGCTACAATGCTGCATATGGTTAGATTTCTAAATTTCTGTGTAAAATTATGTAATTGTTTATTCCTACTTTTTAAATTTTTTTTCTTCACATTCTGTAGAGATTTAAAGTCTAACACTTCAATACTTGATGGAAAATACCTGTTCCATGCTATGTCTATGATGTTCAATATTCAGACAGATAGTGAGGTTAAGCTCAACTGCCTATGTTATAGGATTTTAATGTCATTAAGCTTCTCTTCTGGAGGGTTAACAACTTAAGTTTGCAGATCAAAAATTAGAGCAAAAGAAGGGCTACAAGGACAGCCAACATTGTGGTCCTAGCCTTTCTAGGTCAGTGAGGACTCAGGACATAATAGAACCTGTACTGTAATATCATAAAAGTCAGTGATGTTCCAAATTTTCTGATCAAGGAGATTATGGGACCACAGAGGAAAGTGATCAATGACGTAGAGTGTGCCTAAGGAGAATCACATGGAGAGCAAATATTCTCTCAGGCTTTCACAGAGAGCCAATTGGTTAAGCAATGACTGTGACTCATCCACATGGCTGACACTGACAAAGGATCTACAAACTGGAATACAGGGTTTCAGGGTAAATCCTGAGGGGATTTGACTGACCTTGTCAAATACAAAAGTTACATTTCCTGTTATATAGATCTTGCTTTATCTTGGTCTTAACCATCCAACAGAAAAGTACAAAAACGAAGTAAAAAAAGTAAAGCCATATTAATATGCTGAGCTGTAAAAGGCTCAAGTCAACAACTTCTGATATTGCTAGTCCTATAGATAACCCACTACTGTTATGGACTACTAGACTATATTGGATTACTTTGCTGAATTCACACACCTACAATATTTAAATGGCAATGGGATACCCATCTCTGACAAAGCTAAACAAAAAAAGAGGATATAAATGAAGGACCACTTTGTATCTGTATATACAAAATAGTTAGGATAGATATATAGCTATTTTCTATTAATTTAATGAGAAGGAAGATTTGTACTAATAATGGTTAGACAGGATATCATGTCTGCATTTTGTACTATGAGTAACCACTATGAAGAAAACAATATGCAATGTATTAATTATTGAAACTCTGTCATTGCTATTAATTTCTCAATAAAGTTAAAAAAAGACACAGATCTATATCCATATGTACTCTCTATAATGATGCAATTGTTATGTACTGAAAACATGCTCAATTAAAACATCTTTAAAATGTGCATGTCCTTTTTTTCATAGTGTTCAGTGAAATAGGATCAGCTTTCATGAAGGGAATCATGATAAGAATCCTTCAAAATACAGTGGATCGAGAGAGATGACTAGAGGGACAACAATACAACAACAACATGCAGGAAGCATTCTGGTGCAGTGAGATGATTGCAGAAGGCCGCCACTGGTTGCATGAACACTGAACACTGTAAGGACAGCAGGGGTTATAAATTTACTTGAAAATTGATTTTATCTAGAGGAGTGATAAAAAGGAACATTGAGAGATGATATAGTGTATTATTTTTAGTCTATTATTTTTCTAGTCTATTGTTTTTGTTATAATTTACAACAGAGAAATGTAGAGGCCAGACAGACTTTTATAAAAGAATAATCAAGAGAATTGTGGTGCTGAGGGAAGTAATCAATAAACAGTCTACTAGCAATTAGAAATAAAGTTATGAAAACATCGGTTTATGAAATATGGGTTTATATTCCACAAAAGTAATAGACAAAAATGAAACATTCCATGACAGAGTTTGTAAGTTCACAATTTATGCAAGAGAACAGAGAGGATGGAAAGAAAATGCAAAAGAAGGGAGGGAGAGACCGGCAAGGTGAGACAGAGATAGACACGGAAATTCCCCAAAGTTGAAAATAGCTGTTTATAGCAGAAAAGGACAACACAAACTAGAATTAGGGGACCATGGAGTAATGAGCTTACGGAATGTGGCATATGAAAGTAATTCTCACCGGGATATGGTAACAGGAGTACGTGTATATGCATATGTATATGTATATGTATATGTATATGTATATGTATACAGATATAGGTATAGACACACACACACATACCTGTGGATATATGCAAACATGGACATACATACATATGTGCATGAGTATAATAGATATACATATATGTGTATGAGCATAATAGATACACATACATATTCACAAACACACACAAGTACATATACACATGCACACACAATCATAGCTGTGGCTGCTCGGAAGACTCAGGAAGGAGCAATTGGGAGTTCAAGGCCAACCTGGGCAACTTAGTCAAATGTCCAAGACCAAAGGAGGAAATTCCCTCAAACCAGTGCAGTGCATATGCGACAAGGCCAGTGTAAAGATGAAGGAACACTGGGGACCCGAGCTCGGGAAGCAGAATGCCAAGCAGGATAATGCTAACCGGCAGGCTAGGGGCCCAGCACATGCAGGCCAGTACTTCAACTGCGGCTCTGGATGCTTTCCGGCAGAGAGACAGGAGAAGATGGATTTGTGTGTGAAGAGGAATTTTAGGGTCCCATGTGGAAGAAAAGAGGACTTTTAGTATCTTAGTCATCCACGCAAGCTTGTACCTTAAACAGATGGATCCTCCATATTAAGTTGAAATTAAAACCCTATTTCTACAGCAATCGCTGCCAAAAGTTTAGATACGGTCAAAAACTCTGATGTTGCTAAAACTTGTTTATAAAAGGAGATAAAAGGGGCTGGTGAGATGGCTCAGTGGTCTAAAGCACCTACTTAGAACAAGTTTAGCAAATCACAGGGACCGCGGTTCAATCCCTCAGCACCACATGCCAGCCAGCCCGCCCCCTGGTGGGCTGAGCAGGCCACACACACACAAATAAATAAATAAATTAAAATTAAAAAAAAAAGGAGATAAAAGCAGAAGAAAATTCATACATTTTACTCGTGTATAAGGAAAGAATTTTGAAATAATTTTTTCAAACAAATACGGGATTTACTAAGTGTATATTGTTATTGTCACCATCGATCCACTTCTATAGAAGTATGTGTTGTTTCCCATTTCTGGCTATGCAGTCAGTCTTTCCCCCGCACTGACTCCTGGCTCACTCCCCTAACAGAGTGCTGTCTTTATATCCAATGAGTCTCTCTGAGTTGACAGATCCTGTTTCCTTATCCTAGTTTCCTGAAAATAAACTGGATGAATTTGATATGGTTCACAAACTGTCATACTTGAAAATCTCTCCATTGATTTTCACGGCTACACTGTACAGATTTTCTTTTTCCCACTGATGTAGTTCACATACATTGTGTTTCTAAGGAAAACATTTTCCCAACTTCATCATTACATTAGGCTCCAGTTTAATAAATAAAAGAGTAACTAAAATATTTTCTACTTTGCCCTTTACTGGTAGAGACCAGAAAAGGATAAATAAGATCTCAAGTACCATAGAAAACAGTAGCAAACATAACCATCAATGTCTGAAGCTAATGCTGATTTCAGATTTTAATTAGGATTAATAGTTACACTATGACAGTAAAAATTTATGACCTACATGAGTATTAAGGATCGTGTGGTGGGGGGAGGGAGTGTAATCAAAGCCATTTTAGTGCAATACATACACACATTCCCACATCAATCTTTTAGAATTTATCATCATTAAGGTAAATTTAATCACTGGGTCATATTCCTTTACTACACCATTGAGAAAAATCAGCTCACTGATTAAGTGAGATTTTAGGGGGTGAAAATTTTTTCTAATGAACTATTCTCTGTGCAAGAGTAGAATGTCTGACAAACTGCTTTTACACAGAACTTTTTAAAATAAACACTAGAATTATCTGTTTGGCTTGTGTTTTTCCTGGCCTTGTAAAACAAGGATTCACCATTTGAAAAGTTGTTTGTGATTAAAAATCAATGAGTAAACAATTCTAAACTAAGTGTGATGAAATATATTTTCGCTGAATTTTTTTTTTAAAAAAAGTTTGATTTTAGTACAGGGTTTGTTAAAATGTACGTTTTTTCTTCTTTCCTTCTCCTTCTTGTGTGAGGTTGGAAATCTGGAAATGAAATAGGCTGAAAAATCTGGCAGTGAAGAGCGATTCAATTATTTTTATTTATTTGTTTTATTTTACTTTTGGTACCTGGGATGGAACTCCAGACCTTGTGCTTGCCAGGCAGGCACTTTTGCCACTGAGCTATTGCCCTACCACAAGTGATTTGATTTTTAAAGTTGTCTAGATTTGAGCATTTGTCTCTAAGTCAGTGGTCAGGGGCAGCGGGCGAAGGATCTTCTCTCAGCAAAGAGGCAGGGTGCCGCTTGGTGGCGCAGGAGTTTCTATAAGCCCTGGGCAGGACAGGGCATCTAGTTCAAAAGGCCATGCAAAAAATGTGTGTGGTATTAAGTTGTATTTGTCTTTAGCCAGTTGCATCTCCTGAGATGTATTTGCCAAAGGGAACCAGGTTAAGATGACGCAGAGGTTCTGGAGTTATGACAGTAAACAAGACTACATTGATAGTTAATATTTACATTGTGTATTTTAATGTTCATTTTGCCTGATCTATATTTGTAATACCATCCAGGTAATAAGCAAAACTGTACTACATACAATTGGAATAATATTATGAATTTTACATTACTAGTACTTCCAAAATGTAGAAATTCAGATGGTAAAGTTTAAATTGCAGTTAAATCTTGCTTCCTAAATGTTAATTCTGAAAGTAGAAAAACACTTTTCCTATTACTGTTCAACTAATTTCAGTTTATGTTCACAACACTAATAGTAGCTATAAACTTTAAACCCTAGAAAACAATTTTATGTAAAATAAGGTGCATAGATATCTCTAATTCCAAGCCAACACCTTTTCCTAAATTGAGCATAATTTCAACAGGCTGAGCCACACTTATTTTGGGAGATAAAACAACCTGGGCCAATTACTGAAGCCACCATAGTTTTGTCATATGCTTTGACTTAAATTTGACATAATTATATTGGTAGTTGAATTTAATTATGTTTATTGTATCTTCTGTAATCTAGGGCTATTTCAATTTTTACCTGCATATGGGGCCTGGGATATAGCTCAGTGACACAAGGGCCGGGCTGGCCAGTGCCTGCCTAGCAAGGTCCTGCGTTCAATTCTTGGTACAAAAAAAAAAAAAAAAAAAAAAAAAAAAGTTTTACCTGCACATAACTTAAAACCAGTAGGATGTCCCCAACATATTATGAAAGTATTTGTTGTGTGCCTTATTGGAACTTAACATTAGAATGCCAGTCGTTGGTGTTGATGATATTTGTGTGGTACCATGCCGGCACAGCCAATGTGACTAGAAAGACAGCAAACAGCAGCCTGTGGTGCACCCGGAGTACGTGTGCCTTAAAGAGAGACTTCACTGTGTAGCATCACATCTACTGTGCCACACAGACCTTTGTTAACTTTGACCCAAGTCACTGCACATAACACATATGACCTTTATTATTTCAATTACTTGCTCACAGACTTAGAGGCTATAAGACCACTCAGAATAAACTTAAAATTGTTCAGACTGCTCCTGAGGCATGACTTGCAGAGTAAGTTCCTAGCATTAGGGACAGATTACTCCTTTTATTTAATTAGGTTATGTGAATCTAGAGTCAGAGTAAAATTTGATTTTAGTTTCACCTTTCAACTGTCAGTTTTGGAAAGTTAATTATCTCATTAAAACAGTGTGCTAGTAATCAAAATGTTCAATCACAGATAATGGCTAATTTAAGGCACTTCTGTTTGTGATTCAACAAGAGAGTAACAGGAAAAATTTACCCCAGTGTCTAGCACGCAACGATCGCTTACAAAAACATAATGATTAGCATTGTCATTAAACACTAACCATGTATCATTAAATATAAATAGTACTTACATGTCTTTAACACTTAAAATGCTTTGTACAAACTGATTTAAATAATTTTCATCACACTATAATTATCTTATTTGTAAAAGTGAATAAACCAATTATAATAAAAATTAGAATCCATTTCAGCATATAATTTCAGAAAAAGATAAAAAACAAAATGTACATTGAAACTGATAAGTAACAACAATGCCATAGAATATGTGCTAAAAGGAAAGATACAGTTCTATTGTTTTTTTTTGTTTTTGTGTTTTTTTTTTTTTTTTTTTTTTTTTTTTTTCCAGAACCGGGGATTGAACTCAGGCCCTTGCGCTTGCCAGGGAAGCGATTATTCCACTGGGCCATCTCCCCGACCCCAGTTCTATTATTAAATACTGCTTTAAAAAAATCAAAGCTAGTAAAACAATGAGAGCTTTTTCACTTTTTCAGTGTTCCTGTGAAGAAATTTAGAAAGTAATTATAATTTGAGCTTCCTAGATGTGCTTACAAGCTAAGACCAGAAACTCAAGGGTTTTAACGAACATGCTAATTCCAGCCAAGAAATTATCTTTTTCTTACTCTGTGAATTGAATGACTTTTAGAGATTTCATGAATTATAATTTAAATAAGCCTCTTACCATTATGATTTTTTAAAATTTATTTATTTATTTATTTATTTATTTATTTATTTATTTGTGTGTGTGTGTGTGTGTGTGGCCAGCTCAGCCCACCAGGGGGCGGGGCTGGCTGTCATGTGGTGCTGGGGGATTGAATGATGGTCCCTGTGCTTTGCTAAGCTTGTTCTAAGTAGGTGATTTAAACCACTGAGCCATCTCACCAGGCCACCATTATGATTTTTAAGGTGGATGATTTACTATGTTTAGGAAAATAGTAATGACATTAGTAACCCCATTTCATGTTGTTTCCTGATAGTTTACAGACGTATTTTAGTTATTCAAATGTGACACATGTGATCCTTTTAAAGAGCTATTTAATTTTCTGGAGCTTAAGAAAGACAATGCACTAAGATCATCCACCTTTTAAAGGTTGGGTAGTTAAAAACTTTGCATGGTATCTTTGAAAAACAAAATGTTTTCAAAAATATGATTGAAAGAGTAAACTTTCCCTTCTGGCCTTTTGTCATGAATATGGCAGCACTAATGGATGGGCACAGTGGGTGGTGACAGCTGAAATCCAACAGTATTTGCACCTGTACCTCAAACAATCTGAAGACAAGGTTGTTGTTCTGGTTGATAAATTCTGTCGCCCTATCCTGACTCTGGGTCTGCAGCCCAGTGCAGGTATAGAATGGGCAGCAAACTTTCCTGCTGTTGAGATCAATAGAGAGATGCTGATAGAATTCTAGAGCCATGCTGAAGAACAATTCTTTATTGGAGTCAAATTACTAAATTTGACTCTAAGAAAAATCAACAAAAGGCTGCAGAAAGCTCCTGTAAGAACTGAGAACTTGAATTTATACAGGTGCTGGAATTTATCTGTGTTCCTGGTAACACAGATCATTAATCATCCTTAACCAGGGAGAACAAAGCTTGCTTTTCTTTAGTCTCCCTCACATCCTTTGGGATGGGTAAATGTCAGTTTAACCACTACGTTCAATAACTTTGCCAAGTGTTTAAAGTAATGTGCAAGTATATATTGATTTATAGTTTTCTTGAATAATGGTTAAATTTTATTGAAAAATTAATTCAAAATTTTGGGTAATATGAGAATTACTGAGCAAAGAATTAAGAAAAAAACTTCCAAAAAATTTATATCATCCTAACTGGTTTTAAGGTCTTTTGCCAAGCTTACATATTCATTTTACTGATCAAGACATGAGTCTAGAATCTGAGTACTTTCCCAGCTTAACAGCAATGAGAACACCAAACATTTTCTAAATCACAGAAGTTTCTACAGCACAAAAGAGGATAAGAGCCTAGAAGACGCATGTGCATTAACGGGAGAGGACACATATGGGTCACCAATTAGGCTTCATGAAATTTGTATTTCCAGCTTTTACTCTACTTTCAGCTTTCTACTTCCAAATACAACAAAATTTTTAATCTACAGCATGAGAACAAAACTGTTTTCTCTCTTCATTCCACCTGTGGACCAAGTCAACATCTACCATGATATCTTTCTTTCTTTTTTTTTTTTTAACATTTTTTATTTATTGTGTGTGTGTGTGTGTGTGGCCAGCTCAGCCCACCAGGGGGCGCGGCTGGCTGGCATGTGGTGCTGGGGGATCGAACCGCGGTCCCTGTGCTTCTCCAAGCCTGCTCCAAATAGGTGCCCTAGACCACTGAGCCATCTCTCCAGCCCGATATCTTTCTTTATTAATGTCCTTGGATTCTCATGGCTGTCCCTATCATTACTCAAACTGGTCTTTAAACACCTCAAAATCCAAAGCTCATTGATCATTTTGTTTTCTGGAGTGTGACATTAGTACCTAATGCCACTTGCCAGTCCCTGCTTTAAACTCTAATGGACATTTCACTGTAACTGTCCTCTTAATGTCACCTCATTTCTTGGAGTTTTCTTAGCATTTACATTGAATCTCTCAGTGTATTTTGAGGGCAGTTTTTGTTTCTCATTCCTAAATATCAATCAATATTATAAAATATTGGGCATTTCCTCTCAGAGTAAGAATAAATCTACTTCAAATTGAAATTATGTTATTTTCCCAGAAGTCAGTATGAATTCTCTGCATGGCTTTATTCCGTAACAGCATCATCACTTGCCAATGCAACTGGTCAAAGCTCAGAGTCTAGACGTCATTTTAACTGCTTGTGTCTTCTTACATACCCGTGACCACTCATTCAACCCTTTGTACTTGTATCCAATTTGGAGACTGACATTGAAGAAATCCTTGTTCTTTCCCTAGTTTCCTGAAAGGACCTCCTCATCAGACTTCCCTTCAGAGCTCTCCTGGGTATATGGTCCTAAAAGAGACCTTTGCCTTCTGCCCTCTATAAGCCTTCATGGGAATTTATGTCTCTCAATGAAACATGGGTTAAGCTAGCAGAGATTTATGTAGGGCAGTGTGCTTAGAATGGAGCTCTACTAAACCAAGTCATAAAAAGATTGGAGTGGCTGGAGTTGAATAAGGAACAAAGATGTAAGGACAGGAAAAACAGCTTGGCATTCCAGTTGGAACATTTTCCTGGTAGTTGTGGGAAGAAATAATCACCTGGATTAAGACCGATTTGAATGAGGGCTTTGGCACAGAATTGCTAGCCTTAAACTCAATGAGGAAGCACTTTCGTTCACCACAGACCCCTTAAAACCCAGAACAATGATACAGAGAAAACAGATTGATTGATCCTGTGTACACACTAGTTACAGACATACGAAACTGAAAGTGCAATTTTCATTACAGTTACGAGTGAACAAGGGGGTGTCCTGAAGGTAAGTACCAAGCCTAAAGCTAGATCTGAATTAGAGCTGCTGTTTTATTTATTGTCTGTGTGACTGGGAAATGCCTTGAAATCTCCGAGTTGCACTGTTTTCATTAACAAATTATGTCAAGTATAGAGCTAGCTTTACATGAGAATGAAAAAGGGAGTATAGCATTAAATGTGTTTAGCAGTCTGTCTACTATGTAAGAGCTCAATAAATATGTTTCCCATTGTCTTTTGTTATAATATACAGAAGTATGAACATCTATATGTCTTGCTACTCAATATATAGATACGTATTATAGACATAGCTATCCATATATCTGTCTGTCTGTCTGTCTGTCTGTCTGTCTGTCTGTCTGTCTGTCTGTCTATTCCTCTTTCATCCACCCATCTATGTCTCTGTCCTCATCCCTGAGGCACAGCAGAGATTGCACTTGGTGTGGAAATGAAGTCACAGGCATGGTGGTCCCATTTCTTTGATTCATATGAAATTAAATCTCCACAAGCTCCAGACAAAGTAATGCTCTCTTCTAACGTGTTCCTCAAAATTTTATTTGTACCATAAAATTATCTTAGAACATGCCCATGTTTTATATATTTGTCCCTTTGCTTCTAACTTTTTTTTCTGGACTGATATGTTTATATTCACCAGCACCCTAAATTGGCCTGACAAAGCTGGGTTTTCAAGTTAGCCTAACACTAGCAGTCAATTTGAACCATCCATGCTCTTTCAGGCTTCAGAATATATTACGCTAGGGAAAGGTCTCCAGGACATGCAGGCAGGAACAAGTGAAGGCGATGAATTAGGCTGCTGCCTCGAGCAGTAAGGTTCAGAGAATTTATCTTTTCCTTGATCCTGGTCTTTCCCTTGGTATCAAACATTGAGCTGTGTGGCTCAAGGTCTGACCTTCCTCGTTTCTGAAAAAAGATCACTGAAATTAAAGATACCAGCGCCAAGCCCAGGCAAATGGAGCCAGGGCAGTAGGAGTCCTTCATCACAGCATGACAGCTATTCTGAGACTCCATAAATAAGAAAGTGGCTATTGGGATGAACTTTAGCAAATTAAACACTTTTACAGTATAGAATTTATATGTTGGGATTAAGGATTTGATAATACTTAACCACAGATATCACATTGACTTACTCTTAGGAGCTTTCCTTAAGAGCACAGAATTGTGCATTTTTAATAAAAAAAAGTTTTTGTGGTCTCTAAGAAGCCATACTTCAATTTGCCAACAATCAGTATTCACAGATCTTCTATCAATGTTAATGAAATTAAGTGTCCTTTTAAAATAACTCCTAAACAATTACTTTATGAGCAGTGATTTTTGCTTAGAAAAGGCTACATTGTTTGCTGAACAGAAAATTGAATTATAAACATCCACTAATTTATTTTGTCAAATAATCTGACAATATTACAAGTAGTGCAGGTGTCCAGGAAAATGTTACTCATTCATATTAGCATTACTAAAGATAGTACAGGGAAAGCCACAGAGAATTATGAAATAAAGCTTTTGATATACTGTAAAGCTAGTGAACTATTCAAATAATTTTATTCCATGTTAAGCTGTAGTAAAATGTGGCTTTAAAAGTTACTAAGGTTAAATTTACTGTCGGAAAAAAGTATTTAAAAAGCCAGGGATGTAATATTTTAGTTTTGTACAAAAATGAAAGGTTTAATTAAAGGGCTAATATATAATATCTATAAGTCATATAATCTCTCAAGGAGTTAAAGAGGTTATTTTAATCAGCTGCTTCAAGGAAAGCAATGGAATATTCTGGATCTCAATCATCTGAATATCCTGAAAAGCAATATGTTCAAATTTAATATGAACGATCAATTTATCAAAGATTGCATATTAAAATATTTTTAAAGCAAGAGACAGCATAAGATTTTATTTTTGATTTATTTCATGCTTGACTTACTGGCATAAATTATTTCTAAAACTCCCAGCTCTGAAGGAAATGCTATGAGCTTCAGATTTCTGCTGGATTCTTGAAAAATGTAGAGTGTCACATTATCAATTTCAAATTTTTGTGAGCTAGGTAATAAGCTAACAGAGTAACCAAGTTTTATATGAGGTATTCTTGTTTGTCAGGAGATAAATCACTGTATCTGGTGAGCAAATTATTCTCTTATGAACATAATCTCAAGGAATAAAATATATTTTCTCAAAATAACTTTATTGATAATCAATAATAACTATGACAAGCAAGAACCCTTATAACCTTGTATTTATTTGTATCTTTTGTTCTCAACTTACAACAAGCTCACAAATATAACTTCACCTCATTAATTTTTACTATGCCCTTGTGAGGTACATATTTATTATTGCTAAACTAAAGCATTAACATTAACTAAGCTGAATTGTGCTTATAAATATTCATTTAGGGAGCCCTTAAAATGAAAAATAATCAGAGGTAGACATTTAACACGGGAGGGGAAGTTTAGGAGGGGAAGCATGAGTGTGCGGCGGCACTCAGACCATGAGGCGCAGGAGTCCAAACTAGAGAACAGCGTGTTTATCAGCGAGTGCGGTGAGCTGCTTCATTACTAAGTTCTAGTTACACTTAGATAGCAGATGTGGTTCTAGGTGCGGCTAATTAAACTTGCTGCTGAATTCATGTTGGGCGGTTGCTGAGATCACTAAGCTTCCTCCCGCGAGCATTTGTCAAGAATAAATTTTGAGGGCGCCAGGGAGATGGCTCAGTAGAGTAAGCACTTGCCTGGCAAGTGCAAGGGCCTGAGTTCCATCCCTGGTTCCTCCAAAAATAAAAAAAATAAAAAGAATAAATTTAGTTTCCTTGAGGAAGTGGGAGGAAACTAGTCTTTTCGTATGTTCTTCCTTTCTTTGCTTCAGCAGCTCAGAGTACCCGAGAACTATTTTCTTAGGCCACGGTAACTATAAAGCTTTTTGTAAGTGCTCCTGTGGACCTCTGATATGAAATGTATTTTCTGGCACACTCTAATTATTCATGTAAACACGTATCACATATTGAGCATGTATCTCATAGATTAAGTCAAATCACTTTTGAATGCAATAGCTATTAATTATGTTACATAAAATAATTAAGGTTAATAAATGAATAAAGAATTAACATAAATTATATTTACTTTATATTTGTTGTAATTTTGCATACATTGGGTAACTTAATTTAACCATACTGCCACATGTAAACATTCGCCTCTTTTCCACCACTCTCCACAACGTCCAGGACCTCTCCTGAGTCCTACCCACTCCTGACAATCGCCACAGTGCTATTTATCTTAGCTCAAATTCACATACAAAATTTAGTTTTCTGGAATCTAACCATAGGCCATTTAATAAAGAAAATCTTTAGCTCAAATTTTCATAAGACTTAATTATAAGAAGAAAAGGAGTTGTGCTACTAATATTGGCGTAACGCTCGACGTCCCACACGTGGAAATAGAGCTAGTCGTTCTCAAACTCTTAGATTCTGACAAAGAAAAGTAAATAGCTGGTTAACTAAATGGGAATGAACGAATTGTAGAACATTATGATTACTCACTTTGTTACTAGTATTTATTTTTGTTAAGTCATATAGGTGTGTTAGCATTGTATAAAGTAATGATTGATTAAGCAATCATATAGAGACTTTAAAAAGGTTGTTATGTAATTATAATTCAGGAGGTGAGCTGAAAATCAAGTTGAATACATCAGAGCCAGGGAGATAGCTCAGCGACACAAGCACCTGCCTGCCAAGAGCAAGGTCCAGAGTTTGATCCCTAGTACCAAGAAAAAAATCCTCAAACTGAATATGTCATAACAGAAAAACAATGTATACTTACATTAGAATAAAAAATCAGTATTAAAATTTAAATTAGCAGTATCATTTATGAAACACATGTACATTCTATAAGATAAACCTATATGCTCACTCATTGTAAGGCTGAAATGAGTTGATACATTTAAAATATTTAAGACATCACTTTCCGGACAAGTAAGCAATCAACAAATACAAGCTTCTAACGTGTGGGTGAGATCCTTAAAAGTCTCTTTCATGAGTCTGATTTCATAGTAGTTTTGTAAAACTCACTCCCAGAATTTGTGTTAGTAATTTTATACTATCTCCTCCTACTATTTATATTTGCATATAATTATGTATATTCATATATATTCATTTATATGTAATATTCATGCAAAAGAGAGATAACTAGGAAAGCATAGTTAAATTCTATTATTTTTATTTTTTGATGGAACTGGGGATTGAACTCAGGGCCTTCCGCTTGCCAGAGAAGTGCTTATTCTACAGAGCCATCTCCCCGGCTAAATTTTATTATCTTTAATAAATACTATGTTATTTATATATGGATCACTTGATTCTTTAAATATATATGTATTTTATAATATATAAACTAGTAGTTTTCTCAAGGAATCTAATTAGTAAAGACCTGCACTATGCTTATTTAGCACTGTATATTAGGTTTAAAAAAATCACACCATTCCAAGCAACGATGCCAGATTCGAAGAGACAAAAGCCAGTACAAATGAACAGGTTTTAACAGTCACATACATTAGAGAAAAGGCAGTTATGGAGAGGACCGCTCTAGTAAGGAAAGCACAGCAAAAGCTGACTTGGGCAGCACTTCAGAAAGTGCCTTCATTTATGTATGTGGTCCTGCTTTCACGTTGCAGAAGATGAGGCTAGCACCGGTGGTGGAAACATTTCTAATTAATAATACACACAATCACGTTAATATACGCAAGGTACAAATCTTTATCTAATTATTATATACTGAATACCATAAAGGTAGACTCTGAAAAGACAGTAAGAAGTTGTAGCAATAAGTATTAATGTTACGTAATCAGTTTTAATAGTTTATAATTTTTTTAAATTTAAGATTTCAACACCTCATTCATGAGATTTCAATATTTAGCAAATGGTTAGCAAAGTATGCTTAAATGTTTTAATAATAATCTATATTTAGTAGATACTAGTATGTTTTGAAGTATTATGTGATCAATACTTAAATTTTTAGTTAAGTCACAACTGATGGATAAAAAGGATTAATGATTCCAAACTTAAAGCATGTAAAATCAATGAGCATTGCTTCACAAGTGCACATCAGTAACTAACAGTGTATTAACTACGACAGTGATGTTACTCTATCTGTCCATGACCCCGGCTTACGAAAATTATGATATAAAGGAAAATTGCCACCAAGATTTTAAATTTAAATCTCACTTAACCTTTTTCTTTTCATTTCCTTTTAGACTTCCCTTTTCTTTTTTCTCTTCAAATTACTGTATCAGGGCCAGGGAGACAGCTCAGTGGCATAAACACCTGCCTGGCAAGCGCAAGGTCCTGAGTTCAATCCCCAGTACCATAAATACATACATGCATACATACATACATAAGTGCATCCTACTCCCCAGAAAATCTGCAAACATCTCCAATTCCCAGAATCTCCTTACACTCACTCTCTTACACTCACGCTGCCACTCAGACACAGTGGAACACAGTTCCACTGAAAACTTTTCAGTATTTTTCTCTACTATTATTTTCATTTTTCACAAAGATCACCTGTGATAAAATAGAGCTAAACCTAAAATTATTTTTAGTAATCGAAATGTAAACATGGCCGGTGAGGTGGGCAAGCCAGCTCCAGACAGCATGCCGCGCGTGTCTTGTGCGTGCAGCTGACTTCAGCCTGGTGCCTGGCACCTCCTGTTCCTCTGTGCTACCTCCTGAATTAGGGGAGGGGGAAGGCAAGGAGGGGAAGGTGGTAAGACGGGACTGGCAGATTTTTGTGTACTTCCCACAAGGTTCAAGTTAAAAAATAAACCAAGGCTGCTCTGAGTAAAGTTGGGGCAGCTTCATGTTGAAGAGGGGTGGTCGTAGTGCCTTGTACCTTGACTTTGGAGGCGCACGTGCTCACCTCGGGGGCACATGTGTGATCTCAGGTATCATGGATCACTGCAGACAGCTTGGAAAACAGGGTCATTTGGGCACTGAGGATCTTCAAGAGAAGGTGTTTTGCTCCAAAGCATTTATGAAAGAACTTGGTGTAATGGCCTAACCCAGGAGAAAAGTTATTAATACATATCCAGATTGCTATTCTCACATCAGATACACAGACAGAAATGTAGGGTACAAAGAACTAGTGTGTGTCACAATCTCTAATTTCCTCTATCTTTAAAATGCTTCCATACTGGACAGAGGGGTGATTAGCGTGGTTGTTTTGTTTGTGGGTTACTTTATTAGCATGCACACTAAAAAGTATCGTGCTCTGTGACACCACATACTGGATCATTATCTAAAATAAAAGGAATACATTTAGGCTGCTATCTTTGTAAATTATCTACTGGATGTGCTTAGCCAGATCTCTTTTTAAAATAATATTTATATTTTCTAGGCACTAGTTCAGCATTCTAACAGCTGAACTCATTTTAAACCTAATACTCTTCACATTTGATAATATAGTGTCTAGATTCTAGGTGAGTTAGAATGGATACATAAGGAAGATTCTACAGAGAAAAACCAATCATAGCATCCTTCAGGGCATACTTTCAACTATTATCAGAAGAACAATTTTATAATTTCTGCATCCAGTAAAGTTGTTTATACTTACACAAAGGCTGTCTTTGATTTTTACAAACTGTGATAATCAAAAATTTAAATTTGAATAAAATTACTATAGAGTTGCAGCTGAATAATATTAAAGTTGCTCACATGGCAGCCTATGTTCAATTTTGTTTGAACCGTCTTCCTCAGTGAAATAATTCAAGAACTTATTAACATGTTTATGTCCACTTAAACCACCAGTGGCATGAAGGATCTAAACAAATTATCAATCTTTTTACTAATAAGATAAATGAAACAGCTGCCCAGTGAGACTGACGCATGTGTCATCAGTGTTCCAAGCCACCCAGCAGCGACACATACGATTTGCAGTCTACTGTGAACATGTTAAACTAACTTTTAGGGAGTCAGGCAGTGAATCTACAGTAGAAAATGTTTATATTCAAATATATACACAGTCACGTATCAGTTGACAACAGAAATCTCCCATGAAATGCATCACTTGGCAGTCTTGTGACCCGCAGACATCACATTATGACTTACACAAACGAAGCTATGACATCATTGAGAATCCGTGTTGTAAGGTCACTGTCATGTAAATGACCCACAATGACTGGAGCATTAAGTTGCATGTGAATATGCACATATATGCATACATTATATGTGATAGCTTTTTCTCAATACCATGATTGAAATACCTGGGAACTATAGGAAGAAACTAACTATAAGCATTTTAGAGGCATTTCTTTGGTTTCCTAACTATAGGCAGAGATGTTATATTCTGAAGAATCTATAGAAAAAGTGAGGATAATAGAAGAATAAAAATGTTGATATTTTTAAAACCAAACCTTACCTGCTCTCATGAATAGGATTTTAACCTCCTGCACTATATACCAGGTTTATAGGTAGACAGCAAATATTTCAGAGAATTTCAAAATATCTCAGGAGAAATATATTGTTTTAGTAATTCTGTCATGATTTCAGCACTATTTAAGTGCTAAATATTAATTTTTGAAATCTTAAATTTTAATTTTTGAAATCTTAAATTTTTATTTAGCTGAATTAAAAACTACCCCTACATATACACACATGCAGACTTGCGCACACATACATATATATGGAAATTTACTCACAGGCAAACTGAAGTGTGGCTTCTCTACTAAGAATACTTCCAAAACTGTTGGTTGCTAAACACTGATATTGGCCAGAATCTTTTGCTTCACTTGGATTACTTATAATAAAGGTGCCATCTATCAAACTGTAGCGATAATCACTTTCCAAATCAATTTGTGTTCCGTTCCGAAGCCATCTTAGGAGGAAGACAACAATGCACAAGTTACTTAAGACATTGGGATACCCCCTGAGAAGTTCTGAAGGTTTAAGAAAAGTGACAGACAGTGAATTCCCACCTGTAACTGGGAACTGGGTTGGCACGGACTTCACAGTTCAGGGCTACCTTGTTCTCATCAGCGTCAGTTGGGAAGACGACGCCCTCTGGTTCCTGTACAAACACTGGCCCATAGTCCACACTTTCTGTAAAGAGCCAAAGCACACACTTTAAAGTTCCTCAAAGTAGCAAACCAGTCTCAGTCACCTCATTACACTGAACTTTGTTTTTATTTAAATAAATAGGTGATTGAACACAGGAATAGCTGACAAATACACTGTAGTAAACTGAAGGCGCCTAAAAACATTTGGTGTTCACTAAAAATGCTCTTGTACATAGTAGAAGCAAATATGTAGTATAAGGATATGAAAGTACGTGTAGTGGAAAAACATTCGCATATTTTTGATGTGTTTTTCTTTTCATTTTTGCAAACAAACCTAAGAAAAAAATAAAACATTTTAAGAAACCTAAAGGTCTGTAAATCTATGAAAATTTCAAAACTAGTATATGCTAAAAAGTGACACACTGCTGTGGTGCTGATAAAGCTGCACAGGTGAAAACCGTGGTGCGGATGGGCTTTGGTATTTTTCTTCGCTCATCACTCAAGTGCAGTGAGTGCTAATGTTGCCATATAGCATAAGAATAATAATAATGCTGCGATGCAACCAAGTGTATTTTCATGGGAGAAGTATAACCTGTTTCCAAAAAAGTTTAGTAAAGATCAAAAATCTAAACACTTTAAAGGGTAAATATATGAAGAGACAAGAAGCAGAAAGACACAAGAGACCAAGGAGGAACAGCACTCCCATTCATTGCCTACTAGATTTCACATTTGAGATTCCATTTCATTTAGTTAGTTCTTACTCAGACAAATCCTAAGAAAAAGACAATTTGAAGCTAATGAAAAATTCATACAAAAATAGGAATAAGAACAGATCTCAAATGTCAGTCTAGCCCTGAGTGTAATAAAAAGTCTGCTGGAGACAGAGTGAATGAGAGGCCTGTGGGGAGGAGGCCATGTTCACCCACGGTCCTGTCAGAATGTTGAGCGTCGTGTGCACACCTGTGCCAGTGGTGACTTTGGGGAACAACAAGACTCCTCTCTGTGTTGTCACAGTTGTGTGACAGCTCTGCAGCTTGATTCCTCGATCACAGTACGTTGAAAGTCTGGGGTTCAATTTCTGTTACAGGCCCCTATCTTCTATACTCTATTCTATCGGCTGCATTTCCGGCTCCTCCTCACTTGATTCCAGAATTATCCTTCTCCAAACTGTAACAAGGGGAAATGCCTACACACATGGCTAACTGCATCCTGGCCAAACTCTCCTTTATTGGAAATCACTTCCTTATATAACAGAAGAGGGAAAAGTTCAGGAAATACACATTCCTAGAGTTTATAGTAAGTATTTAGAGATGTGCACCTTCACTGGATAACTGCGATGAGACTACAGGCATGTGACACCACCTGCTGTAAGCAGTGGAGGTTAGCTAGCTTTTTCTGATTTTAAGCTTTATGGTTTGAAAATTTTCAAAACAGGACAAGATCAATGAAAGTGTATCAGGTATAGAAGCCACAGAAAATCGGCTTAATTGTGGCCTGAATTCTGAGTTTCGAATCCCGTGTACTGTACCTATTATGACTGCCCATACTTTGCAATGTATCTTCTTGTTGGTCATTGTCAGCTGCCAAATATTCCAACGTTAGCCCTATTCACTGACTCTAGCATTCTATTTGTTTCTGCAGAGACAAGAATTCAGCCCAAATAACAAAAAACTGAAAGGTAAGATAATAATAAAGTATTCATGTGGTCATATTAAGCAGTATTTTTTTCCTACCCTACCTTCTCCCTTAGTTGTAAAATTTATTGCAAGATGTAGAAGAACATGTTATGCACACCCTTTCAGTCCTCAGCAAAGGGCCATGATGGCTCAACTCGGTCAAGGTGAGCTTTTAAAGTAGTATCAGTACAGACACACTCAGATGGATTTTTGGCTTATATTCTTGTGGTAGTATATTCCATATATGGGATCATGAGCATATATTGTTTAAAATCATATTCTTAACTGTTGTACATTTTCCTTGATGAAATTTACAATTTTTGGAGACAGATTTCAAAATCTATATGTATGTAAGGTATGGCAAAGATCTTGATATCCTATAAATTAATGTCTTTTCTTTACCAAGTAGAAATCTTTCTAACATTTATGTGACAGGAAGAGGCCATCATACACAATGTTCATTTCTCATAAGAATAATGTTTTGGTGTGTTTTTACTTTTTTAAAATTAATTAATTTATTTAATTGTGTGTGTGTGTGTGTGTGTGTGTGTGTGGCCAGATCAGCCCACCAGGGGGTGGGGTTGGCTGGCATGTGATGCTGGGGGATCGAACCACGGTCCCTGTGCTTTGCTAAGCTTGTTCTAAGTAGGTGCTTTGGACCACTGAGCCATCTCACCAGCCCGGTGTGTTTTTACTTTATTAGGTCTTTTATTAACATACTTCTAGATACCTATTTCTAATTGGCTGACGCGCAAATGCTAGTTATTGTCTGTGAAATGTCAGATTCATACCTCAAGAAGGAGCCTTATTTCAGAAGAGCAGTTTCAGAAATGATCTCTTTCTCTATGATACAGTATGATGAAGTTACCCTCATGTCTTCCCAACCCCTACATTTTTCTCATTTTGTTTTTTCACCATAGATCAGAGTTTCTTACTATCATTTATAGTGATATGTTATTATTTTTTTAAATGTATTTGGTACAGGGTCTCACTACATAGCTCAGACTCATAGTGTTCCTCCTGTCTCAGCCTCCCCCTGCACTGGGATTACAAGAGTGCGCCTCCACACACAGACTAGGGGGCCTGCTGGGGGCGGGGCCTGGGGGCGGGGCTGGCACAGCATGCCAGGGATTGAGCCCTGGTCCCTGCAATTGCCTACGCAGGCACTTAGTCTGCTGAGCTATCTCGCTGGTCCTGGCATGGTATTAAATAGTTATAATGCCTACTCTCCGTAGATTTCCTTATTTTTTCCCAGTGCAAAGCTCCAGAGTGCTATATTACAAGTAATATGACTAAGAATATCTATTTTGTACTCATACGGGCACTTTGGTCCTTATTTTGTATTTCCATGTGTTCACCTCTTATGACAGACTCATCTATTTAACAGCATGACTCTACTTTTGCTCTTTGATGACAGACTTCAAACCTCCCCAGATGCCTGTTCCCTTTCACCAGGCCTCTGGAAAAGTAGATATTCAGGGACTCTGGCGGGGAAATTCATACCACCCAAACGTCAGGACATCCAGAAAACTTCACCCTACCCCTCATTCCCAACAACAACAAAAACTAAGTTACTCATTCCTTTCCTCTCTCCAGTCACTGTCAGACCTGAAAATTCTCATCTCAGAAAGCCTGGTGACATGAACAACGACTTTCTCTTCCTCTTTAGACACAACTGTGGCACTATTTGCCATTGTATTTAAGCCACTTTTGGGTCTTGACTATGCTAGTTTCATCCATCGCAGGGAAAGCGCAGAGAAAGTTAGAGCTCCTGTTTCTGGGTAGAAGCCAGTAGGTCTTCAGTCAAGTGAAATGTAGTAGAAACACGGAAAGGCATATCCCTGGTTCACGCTGGACAGCTTTCTCATAGCTCAACGTCAGACAACAGGATACGTTACAGCACTGCTGCCGAACCTTTTAGAGCTTTCAACAATGACAAACAGCCTGACGTAGCACGCGTGCCACAGGTTCAGCACCCCTGGACCATGGCGCTTCAGGGGCTGTGCGAGGTGGCTGTGACTACAGAGGCTACGTGTACAGAGGCCGCTGCAAAGCAGCACACAGTGAAGGTGCTGGAGCAGTGTTGCAAGCCACACAATTATAAGGCATGTGCTGCTCTTCAGACACAAATCCCATTATGAACAACTATTTCTGTGCTCATTTTTAGAAAGAGTATGCCTAATGTCAGGCCCAGCCCTTTCTGCCAGCTGCTTAACTTTAACTTATGGTCCTGCCTAGTGTATTCATGAAATGTTACCTAAGGGTATTGGCAATATCATTTGGAGGAAATATCAGCCAATCAAGTCTAATACACTGATAAGAAGCAGTCTAACAAAACTTTGAAGGGAGCAGTAGAGATGCTGGCTGTGTAGAGCTTCAGGCTCCTGTCAGGAGAGTGCAATATTACACAAAGGAGATAACTATTATCTTTGTTTTAAACCTGCTTTCTTTCAAACAGCTATATTTCCCTTCTGTAAGCATGACAACGCCTTTCTGACACTTTCCTCCTTCATCAGGGTGATTTTATTATTATAATTATTTTAAACCTAGATTCACAATGTTTCTCAGACAATTAGTAGGAACTTCCATTGTTTAACAGTAGCTTATTGTTAACAAAGATAGTATTTTTAGACTGCATAACAAAAGTATTATTTCATTTCAATCATTCACATTTGCTGTAGCATAAGATGTATGTTTCCCATAATATAACCCACCATGCTCCTTCTTGTCACTGTCTCTCTTGATACACTTTTTATTAACATTGGAATAGATTTCTACATTCAGGGTACAGGGATCCAGTATCACTTCCCCCTAACAAACGAAACAGAGGCGTCCTTCTTTTGCTATGAGAGAATCCTGTGCTGTCCCAGTAATGACTGTGCACTTACTGGGCAGATCTGTGATGTTTTCAAGAAACAGAACACAACACAAAGGAGTCACAGGTGCACGTGAAGGCAGACACTGTGGAGATGAAAGCAGGCAGCAGCAGCCTCCTGACTGTGACGTAAACCAAGTGGCGCTGACCTCAGGGCTGGATCTCAGTGTCTCCAACAGCGGTGCTAGGCCTTGTACTCAAAGTAAGAGGGTGCAGGTGGCCGTGCCCACCAGTCAGTAAGACGTGAGCCCAGAGGAGAGAGGAGAGTCGGCTGAAATGCTTTCAGCACACAGGTGCCTGGACGTAACCCAAATTAGAAGACACACAGGAATGCTAACGCTGCACAAGAAATCAAAGTCAGTGCTAGGAACAATATCTTTTCCAACTAAAACAAATTTTAAATACTGTTTAATTCAATCTTGTAAATAAATGGTTTGAATATTCAAAATATAAATGAAGGAATAGATTATAATCATTAAAATCATAAAACATACAGGGTAAAAATGGAGAAGTTGAAATGAAAACAGAAGTAGTAAAAAATCTTGAAATATAGTAAATGCTAGTAAAGTTTCAGCAAATTGTGATGAAACTTAGACATAAAATTTAAGACATGTAAGAAGAAATTACATGGATGTAGATATTTTACACACAACAGAATAGCTAACATACATATACAGATGCAGTATTACAGAGGCAGATTTGAAGAAAAGAGGAGATTGGGCACCCTTGGAAAGAAAGATGGAAACGTCTGAAATTGTTTCTCAACTACTGAGAAAACAAAAAGTCACTTTAAGAAAACATGTAGTAAATTTGCAAAGTATCAAGAATTCGAAAAAAAATAGCTTGCAATCCATTTACAACAGAATGGCAAATTTGATAGTGGACTTCTTTACTTTATAAAAGAGAGAATAGCAGATAACTAACGTACTAAAAGAAAATATTAATTTCAAATTTTGCACCCTGCTAAAGTATCATTTCAAATGAAGGTAAGACATTATATATTGAAAAACAAAAAATAAGCTTAACACATTAATAGGCTCAATATTACTGGATATGCTCCATCAAGAAAACATGCACACAATTATTATGACAAAAGAAATGATGACCACAGATATGAGGAGGAAATATGACTAAATATTAAATATTGATCCTATGACTTAGAAAAATAGACATAGCAGAAGTAACAAGATATCTAAATACACATGTTCAAAACCTTAACAAATAAGTGCATCTGGGAAATTTCTTAGTTAAGTGCATTAATTATAGTTACTGAAGGAATAACTGTTAGAAATTTTAAAATAATAAACAAGAACCTGCCAAATAACTTAGCGGATTAAAGCACCTGCTTAGGCAGAGCACAGCGGCCGGGATCGATCCCCAGCATGCTGTGCTGGCCCGCCCGCGGGGCGCGCTGCGAGGGTGACTGAGACCGGGTTGGTGGTGCGCGCCTGTAATCCCAGCACTTGGGAGGCTGAACACAGGAGAATCACTATGAGTCCGATCTACATAGTGAGACCCTGTAGACCCTGTCCTGAAATAAATAAATGAAAAATAATAATAATAAAATAAAATAATAAACATATATATAAAATTCAAAATAGAGAAGGACTAAACTTATAAAGAAGATCTAACAAGAAGCAGTAAGGAAATAAAGTGTCCTAAAGAAAAAGACATTAGCAGAGATGAGCTGGTTTTAACCGAACCCTATTTTTTCTTTCCTAAATGCATGGGAAAACACTTTTACCCATAAGGTTCACTCGGGCACTATGAAGCGCGTGCTAGGACGCAGCAGGAACAAGACACAACAGAAATAGCAGAGGAGAGTCAGGTGTGCGGGGACCAGGCACTGGGCACACAGACCTCAACTGTGATCAGTTTTGTTTGCTGGGTTTTTTTTTTTTTTTTTTTGAGATGAAAACTATCTAGGAATAAATTTAACAAAGGAAGTTACAAATATCTGTAGGAAATATTAATCAATATCTTAAAATTTTAAAAGCATATTTTAATATTTATGAGAGTCAGTTTTACAAAACAATATAGAATGTTTATGTTAATAAGATACTCTAGAATAGAAAACAGAATGAAATTAGACCATTACCACATATTATATGCTAAAGCAATTTTAAGTAGTTTAAACACCTAAACATGAAAATCAATATTTAAAGCTAAAAGGAAGCAAATGAAGCTATAAAGTAAGAATAGGTTGTTATTAAGATATAAAAACCAAACTACAGTGAAAGTGTTGCTCTTTCTGATTATATTAAAACCGGAAGCTTTTGTTCAGTATAGAAACATACTAATATAGTAAGTAAGCCAAATGCTCAAACATATTTGTAATAAGAATAATTAATGATCACTTGATTTTAACATTTTCTACTGATAAAAAAAGAAACATTCTAATAGACAAAGAATCGATATATATGGCTAAGCAATGTACATAAGAGGAAAATAGAATATTTGGTGTGTGCATAATGAAACTTCAATCTCACTAGCCAAGAAAGCACACACTAAAACCACCAAGTCACACATTGTACTCAACGGATTGCCCATAACTTGACATCTCGCTGACAGCATGGAGAATCAGGAACCTTCACACGTTGCTCTAAGTGTCAACCACTTAAGAACAATTTAGAAGCATTCAGAAAAGTCACAATGTACAAATACTTTAATATAAAAGTTGTATTTCCAAAATACATTAGATTAGCACATGCCCAGTGAGAAATGAACAAAGACATTCACTTAGACTAAACACCATACATAATTAGGAAGGCTCCAAATATCTTCCCAAGAGCATAGATTAAGTTATGCACTATCATAACAATGCTATATGCCTTATGAAAAATAAACCTAGAACTGCAAGCATCAAGATAGAAAATTTCACAAATAATATATATATATATAATTTGTGTGAAAAATTAATATGCAGACCATATATACTTAGATGGCAATAATACCAATATGGTAATAATATCAATACATGAAGATGATTGACGAAAGTAATATAATGGTTTATATAAAACTTATGAGGAGGCCTCATGAAAAATCAGACACTCAGGAGCCCTCATTTTAAATTTTGAGTAGAAATATCCTGAGGCAAATATGGCAAAATATGGACAGTTAACAAATTAATAAACATGAGACTTCCACTGAATTTCCTGTTTTGAATTTCCTGCTTTAAATATTTCATAATTTCTAATAAAATCAATAAATAAATGATAGTACCTTTAATATAATTTAACAAGTAAAATAGTAGGAATATTAGAATTTTATCTCTTCTACTTAGAACACTTGTCTTTTTCTCTAGATCAACAAATGTACTAAACAAAACAAAAAAAAAAGAACCTTGTACAGAATGATGGAAAACAAATAAGACTTATAATAAATACCTGAATAACTAAATCTTGGCTGAATGGAGGAAGTGGTTGCCCACAGAAGTGTACCAATGAGCTGGGGAAATAGCTCAGCAGAATAAGTGCTTGCCTGGCAAGGGCAAGGGCCTGAGTTTAATCCCTGGTTTTGCCAAAAAAAAAAAAGTGTACCAAGCTATAGTAACCATCAAAAGATGACAAAATGGTGAGAGACAAAAATGTTTGAAAATATTTTAGAACCCTGAGAGAATGGGAAAAACCTATAGAAAAACACAGAAGTAAGGAAAAGCTCATAGAGGAATTACATAGAAAATACGCAAAAACTTTTTATCTTATTATTTTCACTGGTCAGGAAAGCAAGCATGGTTTAACCAGGTGCCTAAGTCCATGTCTTTCAGAGGTGGCGGGACTGCGCCCCTTTGCAGGTCTCAGCACAGTCCGCTCTGGAACCCGCTCGCGCTCATCGGCCGGTCCGTTCCTGAGCGCTGGGCGCCTAGAGCCTCAGTTCCTCAGGACCGCAGGGCAGAGGCTGCTCTGGACAACCTGCAGGTCTGGTTCAGCTCTTGGGCAGCTTTCCATTGTGCTGGACATACACACATATATTGTTTTTCATAAACGACTTACTGTATGTGCTATTTAGTAATTGCCTTTCTCTCATCACTATAAACTAAAGGATGTCCACTTAGTTCCATAAACGTAGTCTGTTCATTTTAACTACATCAGTTTTCAATTGAGGAAAAAGTTTCATTTGATATATTTCATTTCCCTCTGATAGATCCTATAATTTTTCAATTTATACTATGAATCTCATATTGCAATAAATGTACATTTCATTTTCTTATATATATATATATTGTATGTATCTATATATATTGAATATATTGTATAATATATTGTATTTATCTATATATATTGTATCTATCTATATATAGATATATATTATATATTGTATATCTATCTATATCTATCTATCTATAACTATATATCTAGTAGAGTTGCACCAGAGTGTGCACCCGGAAACCACACTGCTTCCCCAGATTGCTCTGCCAATGGGAGTTTTACATTTCACGGAGGTCACTGTTCCACCTAAGGTTCTTCCTGGCTTAACCCAAGCAGGAGTCAGAAGCCTTGTCTCGGGGTCTGTTAGTCTTGCTGTGTTTCGCGAGAACCTCCAGGTTCCTCTCTATCAAGACAATATGAAGGTACCTGACAAAAGCCATCCGTCAGACTCATCTCAGAGAGAAAAAATGCAAAGTCACATCTAGTCGAGATCTATCAAATACCCTACTGGGAAAGCAACAGTTAGGGAAATGACGTAGAAAATATGCAAACTATCCATTCCTCCAGGTATTCTAAAATATGTTTCAGCTAGATGAGCAGAAGACTTAAATTGCATTGAATTAATTCCCATCCCAGGCCCTTGCTACGCGGAATGCAATCCACACAGCAGCAGCAGCAGCAACAACCACAGCTTCTGACAAACAGGATAATCTGGCCTGGCCTGTATCTTTAAAAGGGAATCTACATGGTAGCAAGATTCCTAAATGATTCTTGAGCACATTTGTGATCAAAGAATGAAGATTTATGGAATAACTTCAACTTTTGTTTTTGCTCCGTGGTTTTCATCTGCCTATACTGAAAAAAAAGTGCAATCCCTTCTTTACACAGTATAAATAATGTTCCGATATCTGGATGGTATCTCAGATAATAAATCTTCATGAGGACCCTTCAGAAACATCTTGCTAGCTTCAACGCAGTCGTGTGGCTATGGAGTAACTCTTCTACTCTGAAGCTTTAATATTAGTAGAGTGAGGCAGATGATGGCAGGTTTGAGTGCCTTTGCAAGGCTTTGTCTCTAAATAAACAATGAAAGATCACTGGGAATATAGCTCAGTGCAAAGGGCCTGGATGAGTCCCCAGGCCTGAGAACAAAGTTTGAATATTATGTAAGCTGTAATCACGACACTGTTCTGTTCCTTGGCTACCAACAATGTAGCACAAAAAGAGGCATCAATAACAGACACTTTGAATCAAGCAGTCTCACGCTTTACCCTCGCTTATGCCCAAATGTTTGTAGTTTTCATATTTCTGTGTTTTAACTCATAATTTTTATCTGTATTTCACATATCTCTCTGAGGCCCTTACCATCCATTTGGAAGAAGGAAATAAAGGAGCAAAAGACCAGTTGGAGGCAAATTTTTCCAACTATAAGGAGCTCAGAGAGGTGAACACTGGTTATTTTGTACCCTTCCAAGATCCTATAAAGAACAATTCCTAAAGGACACAAATTTCAAACATTTCTAAGCTTATGTTTGCCACTAAAGTTAATTTAATGGAATTTTAAATATATATATCATATCATATATATATGATATGATATATATATTTAAAATTCCATTAAAATATATTATATATATAATATACACACACAAATTATAAGTATTTTGAAAACTAAGACATGCATAGGGTGCTAAAACCACATGTCAATAGAAATTAATGGCCAGCAATCACAAGAGCATCCCAACAAGGCAACAAGTTCTCTAATTGGTAACTGCTGATTGGAAGCGCAATACACTTGGGGCTACATTTCAGTTGTGATTGATGAAGGACTAAACATTCAGCAAACACTTTGTAAGATCTAAAGGTTTGGCTGGGATGTGAATCCTGGACATTAGAATCTTGCTAAATATTTAGATCTTACAAAAGCATTCACTGAACGTTCAGTCCTTCATCGATCACAAGTGAAACGCAGCCCCAAGTGTACTGCTCTTCAGATCAGCAGGTATTGAAAACCATTCATGCTATTTGATATCAGTGTGACCTGGGAAAATATGCTTACCTAACCCTGAGTTTCCATTCATGTCCAGGACAGTGCAAATAGTTACCTCACTTATTTGTTAAAACCCCAATTAGATTAGCTGTACACAGGGCAGGCACAGAGCCAGGTAATTATCAGGCACTAGTGTATCATCATGATTTTTAATGAACCTGATTTTATTAGTCCAATCATGACCATGTCAGAAAAAAATCCAGAAAATATTTTCAAGCCATAATGTTACTAGCTGATTAATACTTCTGAATTTAATGATATCTTATTTTCTGCTCAAAAATAATGCTAATTAGTATAAACATACATCTTTGTGTGTCCTACTTATGTCTCACTTAGAATGTTTATGTAGAGATAAAACTATTGAATTGAACATGACTACCTAAAATCTATTAATATTAAATACTAAACTGTTATTCATATTCATATATTTTTACTTTTACTAACCGTATTTATCTTCATCCTAAATCAGAAATGCTGAGTATAATTAAATAAGTAAACACATAAAGTAGGTTTCTTTTTTTTAAATGCATTTGTTTGTTGCGGGGTCTCACCACACAGCCCAGACTCGTGTTGAGCCTCCTGCTTTCAGCCTCCCCAGCGCTGGGATCACAGGTGTACACCACTGCACCAGACTCTGGCTGGCTCACCCGCCCTAGGGGCGGGGTTGGAGCCGCACATGGTGCTGGGGATCCAACCGAGGTTCCTGAGCTTGCTTAAGCTTGCCTAAGCAGGCACTTTAGTCCACTGAGCTATCTCACTGGCCCCACTAGTTTGAAATATTATGAACAGAAAAAAAATTTATGACAAGGACAGCCTTAATACTCTGCTTAACTCTATAAATTTTAATTTTCTTCCAGAATAGTCTCTGGATCTACCTTTTTTTCTTAGAACATTTTAAATATTTGCAATTGTCAACACATTTTGTGTCCCTTTGAGATTTAAATAATCTCCTAGTCTCTTGTTATTTTTTACTATGTAGTATATCTGTCTCAAAAAATTCTGAGCTACCCATTTGAAATTCAGTCTTAAGAAATCTAAGGTGAAAATCAGTATGGAGATTCCTCCAAAGATTGGGATTAGAGGTCCCATTTGACCTAGCTATTCCCCTTCTCGGTATCTTCCAAGCAGAACTGAAAACATCACACCACAGCAATATGTGTGCACCCATGTTTATAGCAGCACAATTTGTCAGAGCTAAGTAGGGGACACAACCCAAGTGCTCATCAGCTGAGGAATGGATAAAAAAGATGCATTTTTTTTAAACACAATGAAGTACTACTCAGTTATAAAGAAGGATAAAGTTGAGACTTTTATAGCTAAGTGGCTGCAACTTGAGGCCATACTCATAAGTGAAATGAATCGGACTCACGTGTGTAAACATCATATTTTCTCCCTAGTGTAAGAAACTGAGAGACTGAATAAGGTCTAAAATATACAATAGGCATTACGAGATGAGAAGAAATTGCTCAAAGGGAAAGGAAAGCCAGGAGGGGGGAAGGGAAAGCCAGG
>NW_004524588.1:23359892-23375583 GCF_000260255.1 Octodon degus
GGGAAAGGCAGGAGGGGGGAAGGGAAAGGCAGGAGGGGGGAAGGGAAAGGCAGGAGGGGGAAGGGAAAGGCAGGAAGGGAAACAGGAAAAAGCAGCGAGTCACTTTAAGCTCAGTGTCTCTTACCTCCCTGGAGGGGAAGGTTTGCTAATTCTGATTGGAGAAAATGTTAATGCCCGTAACTACTTTAAAGACAACAATACATAGTGTATTAACTATTATTATTCTCCTACTGCCTTGCTATGAAATTTTGTTCTAGCCTTTTTCCATGAAATAAAATAAAAAATAAATTTAAAAAAGAAGCACAGGACCCATCATCCTGTCCCTCTGTGCCAGGGCGGGACCGTGCCGAGGATGGTAGGCAGCAACGGCGCAGAGGCCCAAGCGCAGGGACCACGCGCTCCGCGAAACTCCGCGCTCGCTGGCTGGCTCAGCTGGCCGCTGAACCCGAATTCGCTTCTGCCGCCGCCCGGCAGAGTTCTCGTCCCAGTCTTTCTTGCCTGTTCCGACCGCGCTCACAGCGGCTCCGCACACTCACCGTCTTGGGTGAAGGCGTCCGAGGGATGGTAGAGGCTGACCGGGGCGTAGTGATGCTGAGCGGCGCCGGGCCAGCTCGCGGCGGCCGACACGCCCGGCGCCCCCGCGGGAGGGCTGCCGAAGCGCGGCCTGCCCCGCGAGCCGAAGGCCGGCGGCGGGCTTTTCTTGATTCTCAGCAAAGCAGCGTACGAAGTGGGGAGGCCAGGCAGGGCTTTGGAGAACTCTGCAAAATAAAATGCCAATGAGAAATGAATTCTGAAGAAAGTTGTTTTTTGGGTTTTTTTTTCCCAGTAAAATGGTTTATTCTAAAGATATTATGGAACGTTATTCTTCAAGCTGCTGCCAAATTCAAGCTCTGACAAGAATAAAAAAAATTAATGTTACTTATATATTTTAAAATATACTGGTTATCATCCTCTTCAGCAAGAAAAGGAGAATGAAAATTCACATGGGAGTTACAGAGAAGAGAGGAGAAAGAGAAGAGAGGGAGGGACTGGAAGAAAGAAGGAATTAATGAAGTGAGAGCATCAAAATTGTCATACATTTCTTCAGTAGAGTATTTAGGAATCTACCTTTTGAATTTGCCTTAATATTAAGTGTATTTCTGTCTTTGCTGAGACAAAATACCTGCTGACCACAATTAAGGCAGGAAACGTTTATTCAGCTTACTGTCTGTGGAGCCCTCCATGTGTAATAAGCTGGCTTCGAGGCAGGGTGGCACATGGTGGAGGGCGGCAGCTCAAGAGGGCAGAAGACAGCAAGGGCAGCGAGAGCACGAGAGGCGGCGAGCCTCTTCGCCTCCCTGATGCTGTGCGTGCGCTACCACCCTCGAGGGCGCGCCCTCCACCTCTGCCTCTGCTCGGGCTCAGGATGTTCGCAAAGTGAGCACCTTGGTCCCCTTGAGTCACTTAGTTAAACATCTACACTCTCAGGTTGACACAATGTATCAACCATTACTGTATGCATTTCCTATCTATTAGAGCCAGTTCTTCATTATCTTTTCATTTTTACTTTCATTTGTACATGTTTATAGAAGATGATTATTCTATTCATTGTGGAGGTTGACACTGCACACAACACATCTGAGATCCCTTTCTCCTTTCCAGCCTCTTTCTCACTTTCCTCCATCTCTATTTCCTTTCCCCTTTGCAAAATATCCATCTTCCTATTTCCTATTTTCGTTGATGTTTCTCTTGAAATTCTCTATACTTTAAATTTCTCATATCAGCTAACCCATGAGATATTCAAGCTTGTGTGTCTTATGTATTTCACTTAATCTTGTAATCTCAGTGGGCATCATTTCCAACAACTAATTTGGCTAGATCGTGAGTGGTAAAATAGTAGTCCACTGGGCATAAATATCCATGCATCGGTTGATGGGCACAGAGGCTGCTTCCAGCGCTTACTGTGAGACGCACTGCTGAAATCATGGTCAGGCCCGAATCGCTGTAACGTGATGCCTTAAACTCTTTGAGGAAGAAGCCTGGGTCAAATGCAAATCCTACTTTTAGATTTTACAGAAATCACCACACCCACTGCAATAGTTGATTATCAGTCTTCTTTCCAACCAATAATGTAGAAGTGTCACTTTTCCCCCACAGCCTCTCCAGAATTTTTATTTGATTTCTCGGTGATCAAACTTTTCACCATAGGTATCTTTGGTTTCCTTGGTTAGCTCAGTTCTAAGTATTTAACTTTTCTTCAAATGTGATGAATTACATTGTTTGTCTAATTTCCTTCTTGATGGGATCAATATTGTTGTATGTGAACACTATCGATTTACTTGCTATCTTCCTACTTGGCTGGATTTGTTTATTAGTTCTCAGAGTCTTGGTAAAGAGCTTTCCATCTTCTAAGCACACAGTCTTGTTATTGCTAAGGACAGTTTGACTTATCCCTTTCCCATTTTCCTCCTGTCCAAGTGATCTGGCTAAATACCTGTGCCCTACACGGAACAGGAGAGCTGATGGTAGGCATCCTGGAGGTGGAGGAGAGGGGAGAGCAAGTCTGAGTCTCACTTGGGCAAATTTAATGAAACTGTCGCAAAACAGAAGGTAAAAAATAAATAATTGGGGATAAAGTTCAGTGAAGAGGCCCTGGATCCAAACCCCAGGGCTGAAAAAATATGCAATTATCAATAGGATTTTTCTATGCCTATATCAATTTAACTGGACCATTTATTGATCTTGGAAATATTTTTAAGAACTAGGCAGCTTTGTTGAGAGTGTCAGACATTTGAACTGAATAGCTACTAATATTTCAAGATAAAATTTTGTCATTAAGCTTTCCCATAATTAAAATTACTCAGAATATTTATACTGTTGCAAATACATTTTAGAATGCAAGAAGTGTTTCTGTGATTTGAAAATAATACTCTAGGTGTTAATGGTCACATTAAGTTTAACATTTTCTATACTGTGAACCATAAATATGATTTCTCTGAAATTCAAAAAAATATACTTTTAGATAGCTTCTGCACTTAAAATCAGCATGATATGTATAGCCCAAGCCTTCGAGGAGTTGTTAAGAAATTCCTATCCTTTAGTCTTTGCTGTTCAACCTCAGATCTAGTGAAGGTGGATCGATTTTCTCTAAAAAGAGCTAGCCTCTCCTGGGCAAACTACATGAGGACAGATTATGGGTACACATAAAATCGCTTTAAAGCCTGGAATTAAATGCGGTTTTGGCACTGAGAGGTGTAAGGAAATGAAAAGAGAAGGAGTTTTCATTTAAGGTAGATTGTGGTTGGAGCTTTGAAACCGATTCATTTCTCAGGCCAGTCTGAGGCTTAGATTTTTAACTGCCTGCCCTGCTCATTTATTTAGAAAAAGAACCATCTTGGGCTTTTGCTAAAAATTAAAATAAGAGAATGTGGTTAATAGTTCTTAAAGCTAGAAAAGACAATAAGAAAAATAAAAAGACAATAAGGTTTTAACAAGCCAGGATTACCATTGTGTTTGTGAAATACCTAGGCGTATGTGCTTATGTGTGTAGACATGTCCCTGGGTACACATCCTCGTATGGATACTTGCACACACAGACATGCCTTCCACACTGTCCAGAAGATGCAGAAATTGGCTTGTGCTGCTCATATGGAGATGAGCCAAATGGCCACTCAGCAGTGAGCTCCCACCAGGGCTCTACGTGTTATGGAATCAGCTGCAGCTGGTGCACTGGGGGTTCCCTTTCCATCAATCAATGTGAACTCAAAGCTGTTCCTAGAGATGCGGCAATGTATTCATTCATGCATGCGTGCACTAAGTAACCGCATACTGTGAACTTAGTAGGTGCTAAGTGCCAGAGACACAAAGGTGGATGGAATACCTCCCCAGCCTTCTGTGAGATTCAGGCACCCACGGGCTCCTTGCTACAGGTGAGACACTGTCTCATTCAACTTGCAGCCATCAGAAAATGCACTCCAGAGGAAATCCTATCCTAACAGAGTCCTGTGTGACCATTAGCAATTAACTCAGGAAAGGCAGGGCTGGGAAAGGACATGTTCTAGGCAAAAGGATGGATGAGTTGTGAACACCCATGTGGTTGACCCATGTCAAATGTCAAGGGCACAGAGCACAGTGCAGAGAACTTGAGGGTGTGAAAGTGTAGGCAAGAAGGGTCTGATGCTGACATTCCTCTTCAGACATGCCTGTGTAGTGCTGGCTTTAAATGGGGGGCAATGTGAGTGTTAGAGACATCATTCTGCTTGCAGCGTGATTCTAGAATAAGACAAAAAGTGGATTCTTTGAGGACTTAAAGCTATAATTCCTGCAAAGGTCATTTAAGAATAGGGAGCTCTTACTGTAGGATATGGAGACAACTGACTAGATCAGGAGACAGGTGTGAAGTGAGGGGTGGTCCACGCCACTACAAGCTGGCAGGAGAGTACAGGAAAAGCATGCTTTGAGTAAGACCTCGCAAATTCCATTCTAGACAGAGGAGGACCTGGGACACTCAATGACAAGATTCTTAAAATGTAAGGAAAATATGCGATTGAGATATTAAAAGATAATCAAATATATGGTTATTAAAACTATGTGAACAGATAAGTATGCCAAGGAAGTGCATAAAATAGGTAGAACACTGAGTCTGGAATCTTGGGGATCATTAACATTTAGGAGAAAGAGCAGAAGTAGATGAACCTGGAAAGCGAAGAAAAGCAGAGCAACTGGAGGCATAAAGGGAAGGGAAGGCGCACTTTGTGCAGGCAAGACTCCACAGTGTCAAGGTCCGGTACAGAGGACCATGTGTACAGGGGTCACCCTGAGAAGGGGGTCCCCCAGCGACAATTAAGCCCCTGGCACTAACCAAGCCCCCTGCTTGGGGTACACAGAGAGGAAGAAGTGCACTAGTGAGACTCTAGCTGAGGGGCGAAGAGGCTCCTACACTGCCATTTCTACTACACTGAACACGTGGGCCTGGGCCTCACCCTGCGGCCTCCGTCAGTGTCCCAATCTTAACCCAGCTTCCTGCACTGAGGCTGCAGCTCCTCACAGGGTGTTCTTCTCTCTCCTCCATGCCCTCGTCGCTGTGCAGCCTCATGGCTGACATCCCCGTGATACTTCAGTTAGCTTGGTTTCAAGTTTGGGAGACAAAATTTAGGCACAAATGAAGAAATCTGTTGAGGGTAAAAATAATTGCCCTTCCTTCTTACATCTAGTTTGATCCTCAGTTCTTTCACAGCCTGAAAGCACCACTAGTTTAAACCCAACTACCAACATATTCTATTGCTAAGCTGAATAGAAAACAGAAGTTGTCCTTTATTGCCTCCCATTATGACTTTCAATCTCATGTGAGCATCCAGAAAGTACCGCCTCGGCTCTTCAGTATGCTGACTTTCTTACTGCGCAGCTGAAATACTTTAGGTCTTACCCTCTCTTCTCAAATCTAAACCTTTTGGATCTTCCTTTAGGACAAAATGGGAACAATCAGAGAGCCCCTGGGGTGCTACCACCATCAGTGGCTACACCCACACATTCTATCTCATTTTTGAGGATGTGACTGGGGTCATACGAATGCTCTCTCTGGGGGTCTACTGGAGGCTCACCCTGGTCTGTGTCTACTGAATCCTAGCCCATCCCATTTCAACTGCTTGAGGACATCTTTCCAAAAATGTATTCAGCATGAATTTTGTATCTGTTACAAAAGGTATGGACTGCTCCCATACCTTCAAAACTTTCTCTCACATTTAAAAAAGTAGTTAGCCAGACTTTCCCATTCTTTTACCATTCCAACATCTTTCCTTTGTGATCATGACTGTCTAAGCAGAGCTGTGATTGGTTGACACTTCGTGTGCCCATCTCTGATTCTCCTGAGCCTGTTCCAAGTCATCTTGCTTGTATCCCTTCACATTTCTCTTTATTATGAAGAAATAATTAAAGACTGTAAGGCAAGCACAAGGTCTTGAGTTTGATTCCCAGTTTTAAAAAAAAGACTTAAGTCATTTCTAAATCTAAGGACAACCTCCCACTGTGCACAGCCTATTAGCAGGGTCTGACACCCTCCGTCATCTCCTCTTCCTTCTAAGCATTTTCCTCGCACGATTCCCTAGACTCATGTTTTTTCCCTCTATCTCCTTTGCTAGTTCTTTGTTTCATCAACTTTTAAACATTAGTGAGCTCTAGAAAGAGCTCACTTGTCCCTCGAAGAGATTATTGACCCCAAGAGTCTCTTGACCCCTAAAGTGACCTTCTTAATAAACAACAGCTCCCTCCTGGATGAATTTCATCTATCCTCTCAGTTACCTGGAGTTAGCTCTGGCTCTTTGATATCCTGCGTGTTTCCTTATGATTCCTAATTCTGACTGTTAAATTTTATTCTTGTTTTTTGTGGCTCATCTTTGGTTCCTACCTATTATCTGACTTCTGTTGCTGAACACTATCTTCCAGTATGGATCACTGATAAATCATACTCAAGACACAAGACCAAGCCCAAAGGCTCACTAGGGACAATCCTGGACACGGGCTCAAAGATGCCCAGTCAGATGGGATCCCGAGAAGCACGCTACTTGGCTCAGGAATGGAGATTGTTTTATATATATAATTCGTTTCTTTTAGCAAACTCAAATATCGTGTTCTTTTTAAATTCATTCCTTTGCTATTCAGTATCCATAGATTCTTTCAGTAGCTATTTCTTGAATTTCTACTGTGTGTCAGGACCTGGGGTTATAGTTGTGAACAGACCATAACAGGTCCCTGCCCAAATTTACAGTTTGGGAGACTACCAATTACTAATGTATCAGTGGAGGAGAAGTAAACAATAATATTTTATTCTGTAACTATATAAAACTAAGACATACCATGCCAATACTGTCCCAAAAGGAAACAGCAAGGACAGCTGAGTGAAAGTGTTGAGAAACAGCTTGGCAGTGCCTACCTTTACAGTGGCGTCACCACGCCTCAGTAGCCGGGAATAAAAGCTCTCATTACATTTGGGGAATTCAATTTGCCCTGACACTCTGGAACAAGTTATTTGCTTGAGATTTTTGGCTGAGAGATGTCAGGAAACCTATTTGCAGTTTAGGAGGTTGCCAAAGACAAAGGGCACATATTTAAAGTAGAAAATTATCCCATTACTGCTCAATGTCTTTGAACAGTATATGACTAACTCTACATGTTGGCTATCAATTATAGAATAAGGATAGTGATAGGTTCTTCCTTATAGATTGTTAAGAAGAGCACACAAGAGTAACAGACAAACAGTTAATAGAACTGTGTTTGGTTGATAGTAAAAGCCCAGTAAGCTAAAGCTCTATGTATGTTGTTTACAGATCACTTATTACTCCATGCCGCTGTCTGACTGGTACAACTGAATAACAATCTTATCCCTTTAAGATGTAACAGATATAACTAGGTTACAAAAGGAGCATATCAATGCAAATTTTTAATTTTAAAATAGGAGGCAAAAAAGTAATGAAGAATTTATAGAGTTGACCATAGAAAAAGAAAAATGAAATTTATATTTCTTAACAGGTATATTCCTGCAAGTCAATTCTCATGAAAAAAAAAAAAAAAAACAAAAAAACTTGGCCACTGATTAAAAAAGCTGAATTACAGAAAACTTAATAGCTAGCTATTTATTCTTCTGACTGTACTCATTGCTTTCTCCATTTTCCTAGGCAGGGGTTGAAAAGAAGAGTGACTCATTTCTTCTCAGAGAAAAGTCTTCATGAGAAGCACAGTCTTTTAATAAATCTCTTGGCTGACAATGTCAGCAGAATCTAGTTATGCGGGATTCATTTCTTCTTCTATTTTCTCACTTCATATAGATCAGACCTCAGGGAATGTGCCTTCTAGTTATTTCTGCAGTGGTCCAGAGATTCGGTGATAAAACTCAATTAACCTGGTGCTCTCACACCATGAAATTCCAGCTGGAAGATGGGTAGGAGTAAATATTAATTCCTTCATTAAATATTTCCTGATCAAATGACCCTGGGACCACTGACTTAGATTATTTAATAAAATAATAGTCTATTAAGTCTGAATGACATTGTTGCGACTTCTAGTAGTCTTGAAGCTACACTGTGTTTTTAATCTATTCAAAGGTCATTTTATAGATAACGTCAGGACTGAATATATATAATATTAATTAGTGCATTTTAATATGTACAACTAGAATCCTTTGTGGCAATATTTATGAGTAAAACAGAAATATAAAAAATGATAAAGGATATATTTTATAACATTTAATCTCATCATATTTTACTTATTTTCTGTGGTTCTTTGTTTTTTGTTTTGTTTTTTGTTTGTATTTTAGGGAAGGGTCTATAAGGTGTTCAGGGTCTCACTACAAGATCAGACTCAGTGATCCGCCTGTTTACAGCCTCCCAAGAGCTGGGATTACAGGCCTGAGCCACCACGCCCAGTCTCAATTTCCTCTCAGGGTGCCCTGGAGGCAGGGCTGGCCCGGCAGGCTTGGGTATCCCACCCCCAACCTCTGCACCTGCTTGTAGGCATTTTAATCCACTGAACTATTTGGCCAGCCCTTATTTTACTTATTTTCTGATCCTAGTTAAAATTCAGAATTCTATTTACATTTCTAAGTGTGAGAACTATGTCCACGAAGAACTTGAATGCTCTTAAATGTTTAGGATACAACTAGGATACTACTTGCGGATTCTGCATGAGTCTTCTCTTATGTCCTCACAGAACTTAACTTTTTGTACAGCAACAGAAGTCTAAGCAACACCAAAAATTTACAAAATGAAAGGATTCTTGTATAAATTCATTTATTCCCTATTATGCTAGTTCAGTATTAAGTAAAGATAAACTAAAAGATCAGATGATATCTGGCATGCCTAAGAATATTAATGCTTAATCACTGACTCCTAAATTCAGAAAGCAGAGTGGTACCACAGCTGGATGGACAAACTATAGAATCATTGTTCACATTCAGTCCATACGTTAGCTATGAAATGACCTTTCAGGCAATGACAAAGCATGTCAAGGTGGTAAATAGTGACAATGTCATTCAGACTTAATGGACCATAATTTTATTAAATAATCTAAGTTCAGTGGTCCCAGGGTCATACACAGAAAAATCAGAAGTCATGCCATCTCCAAGCCTGGTGTGTCACTAAATGTGGCGTTAAAGTCAGCATAAAGCAAGGTGGTATCTGACCTTTCTCAGGGTAGTTGCTAACGCCATCCTCTCTTTGATGAGAATTAATGTTAACTGTGCAGCTTCGGCCTGCTACTGTGTTATGAAGCTTGCAAGGATGGATGGAATGCCTCCGCACAGCCAGCCATGTGAAGCATATTTAAAAATGGTTAATAATTTATAAATAACGTGCATTATTTCAATTTGGTTTCTGTATTCTGGCAGAGAAAACTCTGAAATCACTCAAATCTCCTGTCTGTGCCTCAAGTCAGCATTTCTTCAAGAACTGTACCATCTAAACTCCATGTTTCAGATGCAAGAGTGAGAAAGTGTATGAGGATATGAAATTCACTATTTTTAAACACCAAAGTCAGGTTTCTAAGCCATTGTGGTTCTAAAGTGTGAGAACAAATTGACAGCACTGCAGCTATAGTGTTCTTTGCATGAGACTGAAAAATAAACATACTTGCTATCCCAGAGGAAACATAGTTCTAAACTCTTTCTACCATCCCTTCCCAGAAGCACCACTCACCTTGACGTCATCATTATTTAACATGAGAGGAATTTATGTCCTCTTCTTAAAAAAAAAAAGATATATATATATATATATATATATATATATATATGAAAATAGATATTGTATATATGTTAATGGAAAAAGGATTCTTAGTTACCCTGTTGTATGTATTGCTGTGGGTTTTTGGTTTTTAAATGTCTATAATATTTATATGCTATCTTTTTAGTAGTCAGAAGCATAATATGTGATTTAAATAGACTGCAGCACAAGAATGACTCACTGAGAAAAGCAGTGTGGACAGAAACTACTTCCGAAGTAGCACGAAATTAGTGTTTAAAGAATTCCATCTTGGTTTGAAAAATTTAAAATTTCAGTGAATTTTTATCTCTGTAAGGATTATCTTATAAATCATTATTCTCTGTGTGTTTAAGATGGACCAGAAAGTACTTGATAATAAGTGGAAAACTTGATATAGCTTAGGAATAAACGATATGACTAAAAATAATTTTTTAAAAGGGGTGGCCCAGAAAATTTTGAACTTGTTCTATAGGCAAGTTAGGCTGCCATCTTACTTGCAATATAAATTTTAAAAAGAATGTTTCACAAAGTTTGTGTCCCTTTGGTATGGTACAGAGCCTATACAGAATCTATAAAGTCCAAGTACACCCAGTCAGTTCTAGGTTTAATAATGGAATTGTAAGTAGCCAACGATAATCATGAATCTTGAGATATATAAATGTAACATTTATTCAGCACATATAAATATAATTTATCTCTTATGTATCCCACATTGAAATATAACTGGAAATAGAAAAAGCAATAAAACACACACTCTTTGCCTTCAAAGAATTCTGATAAGCTAAGAGGAGAACAGCATAAACTCAAGTCGCACTTCATAGACGCAGCTGCTGTCTAGAAGTCCTCCCAAGCCTCATGCACTCACAGGAGGAGATCTGCAGAGCTGACTGGTCTAGGATTTGACACTGGAAGTAAAGGTGCCCCACCTGGGGTGGTGGCCCACCCGAAGGGCTGTTGGCTGGGTGGAATCAAAGCGACAGAGAGAAGGCTGGCTGCAGCCTCTGCTTCCTGCTTCTGCTGTCTCCTGGGTTCCTTTCCTTCAAATGTTCTTTGTCTTCTTCAATGTGCCTGTGCCTTACCACCCTGCCTTGGCACCAGCTGATTATGGACTGAAACCTTCACAAACTATGAGCTAAATAAAGCTTTCCTTCCTTAACAAAGTGGACATTGCACATTTTGTCTCAGCAATGAGAAAAGTAATAAGACAGCTATGAACACAACTCAGTATCAGGCATAAAAATGTAGTCTTGGTTTTAGAGAAAAAGTTCCATTCTTTTCTACTTCAGTACATATGGGATTTTTTTTTCTACATGTTCTCCAGTTTACAAAAATAGAGTATGAAATGCCATGCTTTTTTTTTATGCACTTAGTACAGGGTCTACAGGGTGTCACTACACAGATCAGACTCACAGTGATCCTCCTGTTTTCAGCATCCCAAGTGCCAGGATTACGGGTGTGCACCACCATGCCCAGGCTCATTTGCTATCTCAGCATGCCCCGGGGACAAGGCCGGCACAGCATGCCGGGATGGAACCACTGTCACTGCATCTGCCTAAGCAGGCACTTCAGTCCGCTGAGCTATCTGGCCGGCCCTTGAAATGCCATTCCTCTCCATAAGACAATGAAAGCTTTTCTCAGGTCTGGTGGGCCTCTCAGTCCACACAGGTCTATCTCCAACAGACGCATATTTGCACAAGGACATTGGTTAAGATTGAGGAAGTTACACCTTCCCACCAAGGCGGCTCCATCGATGGTTCTGTGTAGCTGCCCTGGGAATACATACACATTTCTTTACATTTTACCATAAAAGCAATTTTAGGCTTGTCATGCTTAGCTGTTTGTTACTGACTTTCTGTCACATAACCTCACTTAAATTAGGAGCCACACTATAAAAGATGGCAGGGAAGCAGTTACACTCTGCGATTACTGTCCCATGTAAGTTAGGTGGGACCATTTACGAAAAAGCAATTGATATCACTCCTGGCAGAAGAGATGTAGTTTGAATTGAGATTTGCTCATTTATTACAAATTGAAGTAAGCATCTTGGAAATGCATTTCTGATTTTTATTTTGCTACTTCCTGCATGAGAAAGCGGCCAGTGAATCCCCAAGAGAAGGTAGCTTGAAATCCATACATAACCTTCGTATGAGGGATTTGCCCTTCAATTCCCACAGCTTTGACCCTAAAAATAAGGACTCATGAGACAGAGGAAATAGGAAACTGTAAACAGAGATTTAGTCAAAGAAAAAATATCCATAGTAGATTCTCAATGATATTTTAGCTCAGTTTGGCTTTGCCCATTAACTCACTAAATACCTGTAAGTCAATTTGAATTTACTTAAGAGCTATGACTGTGCTGTTGACCAAAAACATGGGATTTCTAATCCAGTTACTTGGTTCATTAAGGTGGACCCTAATGTCACACAGTACTGCAGCCTAATTCAATGCACGGCTTTCACCACTAGTCCCTACACCTTTGCCCCAAAGTGATACTTGTTCAGTGTCCAGCCAAACCCTACTTCCACAAACCAATGCCCAACTGTGGAGAGCCTATTTCTCTATTATGTTTATCTACAGATCATCCACTCTGAATTTCCAAGTCAAAAGTCTTACATGTTTTAAATGAGAAGGAATGTCATACCTTTCTTAATCTCAAAGAGTGTTCAACTTGGCAAGATTTATTTCACTTGGTGTGGCATTCTGGGTCAGAGAGAGCTTTTGCCTAATCCTTTTTACTAGAATTATATGAAGTTAGGCTCCAAAAATGGTGATGCTGTAGTTTTACCTTAATTATATGTTAACCATTCTGATTACTAAAGAAGCACACTCTTGCTATAGAGTCAGTCTGATCTTGCTATCTATAAGTAGGATGCTTTGTCAAAATAAAATATGGTGTGTCTTTATTTCATTTATACACAGGGAGTTGGGACAAGTTTCTGTAAGTAGTCTTCTAGTTTTTATTTAATACTATAAAATATGATTCAAAGATATGATGAATGCTTAAGCTTAAAAATTTTTAAAGGAAAAACACATTATATTAATACCCTTAAATTAAAACCCCAATTCTAAATCACCTATCAAATTATCCTTGGCGCTTTCAGAAGGCGTTTAGAGGGCCTCTTTCATTAGTATCTTGAGTTGTACTGTTCTATCTGCTTTAGTGTCCTGTGTCCATTCAAAACGTTCATCTTTCATGGTTGCTTTGAATTTTGAGAAGAGCCAGAATTTCAGTTGTGGCAGATCTAGTCCATATTAAGGTAGACAGCTGAGGTGGTGGCGCATCCCTGTAATCCTAGCACTCAGGAGGATGAGGCAAGAGAATCAAAGGAGCCCGAGGTCACCCTGGGCTACAAAGAGAGTTCAAGGCCAGCCTGAACTGCATAGTGAAACCATCTCAAAATAAGATAAGATAAAATAAAATAAAGTGAAATAAATTGATAGATAAGGGCATACAATAATACTTTCTTTGACAAAACTTCAAAACTGCCATAAATGATTCATTAATGAGGTGTGATAAAAAATACAATGAATGTTTTGAAAATTTATTATAGCAAAAGACATTTCTATTAATCCCCATCCCAATATTCCTAATACTACCTTTCACTTTGAAACACTTAACCCATCATTTTGGTAATCTGTCTTCTATATAAGTCTTACTTAAACATTCATAGTTTGATAAGTAATATGCTGTTCAAAGGTTGCCCAAGGAGTTTATTGATTATGTAAAATTCTTACTTTTTGTTTGCTTAGTTCCTTTATTCCTGTTTTTGTATCTAGATGAATTGTTTATCCACATTTCTGTGTTTAGGTGAATTCCCTCCTTAGAGCCTGGGAACACTGCTGTGCATGTATCTTTTTTTTCCCCGTAACTATTAATTTCCTTAACAGATCATTTTCAAAATGAAATTAATTCTTGCTAAAATTTTTCTAGGTTTATTTCCTTGAAAGAATCATAAGACAATATATTGTTAAATATATTCTACCATTTTCTTTTTTCTTTTGTATTTTAGGGAAGGGCCTACAGGGTGTTCAGGGTCTCACTATTAGATCGAACTCGTAGTGACCTGCCTGTTCATAGCCTCCCAAGAGCTGGGATTACAGGCGCACGCCACCACACTCAGTCTCAATTGCCTTCTCAGCATGCCCCAGGAGCAGAGCCAGAAGATAGGCCCAGGGATTGAATCCCGGGCCCCTGTGCCTACCTGCAGGAGCTTTAACCCATTGAGCTATTTGGCCAGCCCTTATTCTACCATTTTCCATATCATTTTATTACAGGATTGCTGCAGCAAATTTTCTAAAAAATTTTTACAATTTTTAGAAACATAATGAAAATTATATTTCAACATTACTTAGATTTGCAATTTGATTTTAAATTAATCACTTCTCAGCCTTTTGGCTAAGATTAAGTGTTGATTTTAAATTACATATTTCATTTTCATGTATATATATTTCCTCACTGAATCATATATTGAAGTATTTTCCATTTTTCTTCTTGATTGCTTTTCATCAATTCTTCAGAAGAACTTTACACTTGTTGACCGTTAGTGATTTCATTCACTGTAATTTTTTAAAATTTAATGACAGTGTGCTATATATTTGAATTCTTTAGTAAAAATGATCATTTTGTGATTTCTTATTTACTTATTAATACTTAAATTTACTTATGACTGCATTAAAAATCTAGATGAAGAAATGCTAGTGAAGTCATCCCTAGGGGTACACGCACAGGCCCCCAACATACACACACAAATCTAGTTTTCTCTGGGCTACTTCCATCAATTTACTACAGATTTCCTGTTAATATAAGATGATGCATCTATGAGTCATTTTTTTTTCCTGGGACAAAGTATCTCACACCCACCATTTAGAAGTTTATTTTGACTATGCTTTCAGAAGCGTGTTCAGAGAACCACTCCAAGGCAGGGGGCACTGCTCACCCCAGAAGCAGCGAAGAGAGACAAGGAGAGGCAAGAGGAGGCCAGGGTCCGCGGCCCCCAGGACCGCCCCTGCAGGCCAGAGGCCGCTGCTCCACGCCGCCAGCACCTGAGATCTCTGCAAAGGCTCACTCCCCTGACCCAGTCACCATCCCAAAGGCTGGCTTGTGAACACAGAGCTCTGCGGAGACTTTTAGATTTCAGCCACAACAATACACACTGTACTGATGACTTTTTCAGGAGAAAAGGACAACAAATTTTAAGTCAATATTATTAAGAGTTCAAATAAGTCCTTAGAATACATAAGAAGTGCTATCATTTTCTCTCATGTATAGGTCAATTTATTTTCTGTACATGTCAGTTTATTTTATCTATCCCTCAATGTGTTCTATTTATATGTCTCTGGTTACTAAGGTTGATCTTGCACTGAAGAAAGTCAGTGCACACTTATTTCAAAATAAAGAATGAATTTAGGCTGAACTTAGAGACTTCCCAGAAAGCATTACAGAACAGCCCGGCAAGGCTCTTACAGGTCCACGTGGCTGTGTCCTAAAGGACACGGCTGTATAAACTAGTCCTTTAAAATCCACGCCTGCTCACCGGCTACCAAAACATTTCCTTGTTTGAGCTTCTCACCAGCTCACTCCCTAGCGCTAGGTGTACTCGTCGGGGCTCCAGCATTTAGTTTCCTGGCACTGCAATCACTGACTTTTTATGTGACATTTTTCTTATTTTTTTTTTAATGACTGTCAGTGGTTAAGGCTCGATGACATTTATCAGCTACCTAATTAAAATGTGGACACTTCCATAATAATTGCAAATGTGACCTTCATTGTGTATTTTTTGCTTGCTGGCATGTTTAGTCAAATGTCACAAAGAACCCTAACCTATTATCTCACATAATGCTTAATTACAGGATGTCGAGGGTGCTCCTTCCTCGGTTATCAGGGTACGGAGGTCCGATGGCCTCCCTGGAAAGGACACGCAGGCGTCCCAAGCCCTGACGAGGAGAGACCGCGAGGCTGCGTGTGC